>NC_092717.1:219399773-219697273 GCF_047496885.1 Scyliorhinus torazame | reverse complement strand
GCAGAGGGAGAGAGAGGGAGGGAGAGTGAGAGGGGAGGGAGGGAGAGTGATGCACTCCCAATTACGACGAGATGAGAGTAGAGTGTAATCGAGGCTTTGTTACGCAGAGATTATCATGGAATTTACAGTGCAGAAGGAGGCCATTCGACCCATCGAGTCTGCACCGGCTCTTGGAAAGAGCACCCTACCCAAGGTCAACACCTCCACCCTATCCCCATAACCCAGTAACCCCACCCAACACTAAGGGCAATTTTGGACACTAAGGGCAATTTATCATGGCCAATCCACCTAACCTGCACATCTTTGGACTGTGGAAGGAAACCGGAGCACCCGGAGGAAACCCACGCAGACACGGGGAGAACGTGCAGACTCCACACAGACAGTGACCCAAACCGGAATCGAACCTGGGACCCTGGAGCTGTGAAGCAATTGTGCTATCCACTCTCTCGAGGCAATGCCCCTGTTGTGCTGCCCGAAATGGCTGCAGCTTGGAGTGCCCACATATTTATACTCCGCATACTGGGCTGGACCAGTAGGCAGGTAGCTACCCCCGTACCTGTAGTACAGGGGCTTTACCGTGATACCCTTCGTATGCGGTCTATACAATACAACAGTGGTGACTACCACATTCACCCCCTGTTAAAAAAGAGTCCAGCGGGGGTGGTGGAAAATGTTACATTCAGGTGTTTAACATTTTAAGGAAAGGTTTACAAATTCAGACGATCGGGCGCCGTGATCCGTCATTGCGACGCCGCAGTTCTGGTGGTGATGTCGGCGTCGGCTCGGTCATCGGTGACTCCGGGAGCATGTCGACCTCATCTTCATCCCCGGGTGGGACCAGGGGGAGGACGGATCGTCCTGGAGCAGGGGCTGTGGTGGGGTATGCTGGGGGGAGGGAGAGTGGCGCCGGGGCAGAGGGGGGGTGCCCAAATGGTGCCAGGTCCCTGAGGGCGACCGTGTCTTGGCGGCTGTCGGGGTACGCTACGTAGACGTACTGCGGGATTGCGTGAAGTAGCTGTACCCTCTCAACCTACGGGTCCTCCTTGTGGAGCCGCATGTGCTTGCGGAGGAGGATGGGTCCTGGAGCTGCCAGCCAAGTTGGGAGCGAAATGCCCAGAGGTGGACTTCCTGCGGAAGGCCAAGAGACGTTCATGGGGAGTTTCGATAGTCACAGTGCAAAGGAGTGACCGAATGGAGTGAAGGGCATCAGGGAGGACCTCCTGCCAGCGGGAGGCCGGGAGATTTCTGGACCGTAGGGCCAGCTGGACGGCCTTCCAGACCGTCCCATTTTCCTGCTCCACCTGCCCGTTTCCCAGAGGGTTGTAGCTGGTCGTCCTGCTCGAGGCAATGCCCCTGTAGAGCAGGTACTGGTGCTGCTCATCGCTCATAAATGAGGATCGCCGGTCGCTGTGGACTTAGGCGGGGAAACCGAACAGAGCGAAGATGGTGTTGAGGGCTTTGATGCCGGTGGCAGACATCATATCGTGGCATGGGACGGCAAAGGAAAATCTGGAATATTCGTCAACCACATTAAGAAAGTGTGTGTTTCGGTCGGTTGAGGGGAGGGGCCCTTTGAAGTCCACACTGAGGTGTTCAAAGGGGCGGGAGGCCTTCACCAGGCCGACTCGGTCTGGCCGGTAGAAGTGCGGTTTACACTCCGCACAGACC
This sequence comes from Scyliorhinus torazame, assembly GCF_047496885.1. Classification (NCBI taxonomy): domain Eukaryota; kingdom Metazoa; phylum Chordata; class Chondrichthyes; order Carcharhiniformes; family Scyliorhinidae; genus Scyliorhinus; species Scyliorhinus torazame. The sequence goes on along the minus strand of NC_092717.1, from coordinate 219,695,605 downwards.
TGGCAGTCTCTGGTGGTAGCCCTGACTTCCTCGATGGAGTAGGGCAGATTGGGGGCCTTTATGAAGTGATAAAAGTGGGTGACTCCTGGGTGACGGAGATTGTGGTGCAGGGTCCGTAGTCGGTCCACTGGCACAAGTACCTCGGGATAGGGCATCGGGGGGCTCATTGAGCTTACCGGGGTAATACAAAATCTCGTAATTGTAGGTGGAGAGCTCGATCTTCCACCTCAAGATCTTATCATTTATGACCTTACCCCGCTGTGTGTTGAACATGAAGGCAACCGACCATTGGTCAGTGAGGAGGGTGAATCTCCTGCCGGCCAGGTAATGCCTCCAATGCCGCACAGCTTCACCGATAGCTTGGGCCTCCTTTTCGATGGAGGAGTGCCAAATTTTGGGTGCGGGAAAAGAATGCCACTGGCCTGCCTGCCTGGTTGAGGGTGGCGGCTAGAGCGACGTCTGATGCATCGCTCTCGACTTGGAAGGGGAGCGTCTCGCCGACCACGTGCATCGCGGCCTTGGCGATGTCGGCCTTGATACGGTTGAAGGCCTGGTGAGCCTCGGCTGTCAGGGGGAAAACGGTGGAGTGAATGAGTGGGCGGGCCTTGTCCGCATAGTTAGGGACCCACTGGGTGTAGTACGAGAAGAAGCCCAGGCATCATTTGAGGGCCTTGGGGAAGGGGGAATACCATGAGGGGGCAAATGCGATCAGGGTCGGGCCCTAGCACTCCGTTCTGGACCACATAGCCGAGCATGACTAATCGGTTCGAACTGAACACGCATTTCTCCTTGTTGTAGGTTAGGTTGAGGAGTTTAGCGGTGTGGAGGAATTTGGAAAGGTTAGCGTCGTGGTCCTGCTGGTCATGGCCGCAGATGGTGATGTTATCCAGGTATGGGAAGGTGGCCCGCAGACCGCACCAGTCAACGATTCGGTCCATCTTCCATTGGAAGACCGAGACCCCGTTAGTGACGCCAAAGGGAACCCTAAGGAAGTGGTAAAGGCGGCCGTCCGCTTCAAACGCAGTGTGTGGGCAGTCCGCCTTGCGAATGGGGAGCTGGTGGTAGGCAGATTTTAGGTCCACTATTGAGAAGAGCCGGTACTGTGTAATCTGATTGACCATATCAGATATGCGTGGGAGGGGGTACACGTCAAGCTGCGTGTACCGATTGATGGCCTGACTGCAGTCAACGACCATCCTGTTTTTCACCCCAGTTTTCACAACTACCACTTGGGCTCTCTAGGGGCTGTTGCTAGCCTCGATAATACCTTCCCATAGTAGCCGCTGGACCTCAGACCTGATGAAGGTCCTGTCCTGGGCGCTGTACCATCTGCTCCTGGTGGCGACGGGTTTGCAATCCAGGGTGAGGTTTGCAAACAGAGAAGGCGGGTCGACCTTAAGGGTCTTGAGACCGCAGACAGTAAGGGGTGGTAGGGGCCCGCCAAATTTCAGGGTTAGGCTCTGGAGGTTGCACTGGAAGTCCAGGCCAAGTAGCAAGGCAGGCAGAGGTCGGGGAGAACGTAGAGCCAGAAGCTGCTGAACTCTACGCCCTGGATGGTGAGGGCGGCGGTGAAGTACCCCCGGATCGCCACGGGGTGGGATCCGGAGGCCAGGGAGATTTTCTGGTTAATGGGGTGTACCGTGAGGGAGCAGCGCCTTACCGTATCAGGGTGGATGAAGCTCTCTGTGCTCCCAGAGTCCAGAAGGCAGGATATCTTGTGCCCGTCGACCTTCACTGTCGTCGATGCGCACGCGAGGTTGTGCGGTCGGGACTGGTCGATTGTGATGGAGGCGAGACGCAATGAGCGGCCCGATGAGGTGGCCGACGAGCAGGTGTCCTGAGGCGGGGAAGATGGCGGTGCCCACGGGCCGCACGTATCCTGAGGCAGGCAAGATGGCGGCGCCCACGGGCCGCACGTATCCTGAGGCAGGCAAGATGGCGGCGCCCACGGGCCGCACGTATCCTGAGGCAGGCAAGATGGCGGCGCCCACGGGCCGCACGTATCCTGAGGCAGGCAAGATGGTGGCGCCCACGGGCCGCATGTGTTGTGAGGCGAGCAAGATGGCGGTGCCCACGGGACACTAGTGGTCTGAGGCGAGAAAGATGGCGAGCCCACCGGTCGCTCGTGAGAGGTGCATGGACAATAGCGGCAATCGAGCGGGCCTGGCACACAGCAGTGAAGAGTCCGTTCTTCCCACAGGCCTTGCAGAGCGCGCTCCGCGCCGGGCAGCGCTGCCCTGGGTGTTTTGTCTGTCCGCAGAAGTAGCACTTGTGTCCCCCGGGGTTGGTTGGCTGCCACTCGGCCAGGCCTGGGGTTGGCTGGGGGCGGTCGCTGATGGGGTCCACGATGGGCTGTTCGCTGATGGGGTCCACGATGCCCAGGAGGGGTGGGCTGTGCGTTCGGGGGCATGCGCCTGTATATTGCGTGAGGCGACTGTGAGCGAGAGCGCTAGTTTCTTGGCCGCCGCGAGGTCGAGGGTAGCCCCTTCTAAGAGGTGCTGCCGGATGTAGGCCGACCCTATGCCCATAACGAACGTGTCTCTAACTAGCAGGTCAGAATGTTCAACGGTCGAAACGATCTGGCAGTCACAGTCTCTCACCAGGGTGAGCAGGGCACGCCAGAAATCTTCCACAGACTCACCGGAGAGTTGATGCCGTGTGGACAGGAGGTGCCTGGCATAGATTTTGTTGGTCTGCTGAGTGTAGTTCTCCTTCAGTAGCGTCATGGCCTCAGCGCGTCCCGGATGAGGGGAAAGATATCGGAGCTCAGCCGCCTGTAAAGGATTTGGAGCTTCTGTGCCTCTGAGGGTGGTTCTGTCGCAGATCCGATGTAGACTTCAAAGCAAGCTCGCCAATGTGCGAAGGCCGGCTTGGCATTGTCTGCTTGAGGGTGCAGCTGCAGGCAATCAGGCTTGATGCGGAGATCCATCATTGTAAAATCTCTGCGTAATAAATTGATGCACTATCAATTACGACGAGACGAGAGTAGAGAGTAATCAAGGCTTTATTAAGCAGAAATGTGTGGCCTCCGGCAGCTGCTGCCGAAATGGCTGCAGTTCGGAGAGCCCACACATTTATACTCCGCCTACTGGGCGGAGCCAGCAGGCAGGGATCTACCCCCGTACCTGTAGTACAGGGACCTTACCGTAATACCCTCGTATGCGGTATATACAATACAACAGTGGTGACTACCACAGAGAGGGAGAGAGAGAGGAAGGGAGGGAGAGAGGGAGAGGGAAAGGGGGAGGGAAAGGAGAGGGACAGAGGAAGAGGGGGGAGGGATGAAGGAGCGAGAGGGGAGGGAGAGAGAGGGAGGAATGGGGAAAGGAGAGAGGGAGTGGAGAGAGAGAGGGGAGGAAGAGAGAAAGGAGGAGGGAGAGAGGGGAGGGAGGGAGAGAGAGGGGAGGGAGGGAGGGAAAGAGAAGGGAGGGAGGGAAGGAAAGAGAGGGGAGGGAGGGAAAGAGAAGGGAGGGAGGGAAAGAGAGAAGAACGGAGGAGGGAGAGGGAGAGAGGGAGGGAGTGGGAAGGGAGGGAGAGAGAGGGAGGGAGGGGGAAGATAGGAGAAGGGGAGAGATTAGGAGGGAGAGGGGGAGAGAGTATGAGGAGAGAGAGGGTGGGGGAGGGAGAGAGGGAAGGAGAGAGGGAGGGAGGGGGAGGGAGGGAGAGGGAGATAGAGAGGGAGAGAGTGAGGGGGAGAGAGGGAGGGAGAGGGAAAGGGGGAGGTAGGGGAGAGGGACAGAGAAAGAGGGGGAGGGAGAGAGGGGAGGGAGAGAGAGAGAGGAAGGGGTAAGGGAGAGAGAGAGGGAGGGGAGAGAGAGGGAGAGGGGAGAGAGACGGAGAGAGAGGGGAGGGAGAGAGAAAGGGGGAGGGAGGGAGAGGGAGAGGGAAAGAGAGGGGAGGGAGGGGGGAAAAAGAGGGGAGGGAGGGAAAGAGAGGGGGGGAAAGAGAGAAGAGGGAGGGAGGGACAGAGAGGGAGGGAGTGGGAAGGGAGGGAGAGAGGGAGGGAGGGGGAAGAGATGAGAGGGGGAGAGAGTAGAAGGGGGAGATGGAGGGAGGGGGAGGGAGAGGGAGAAGGAGGGAGGGAGGGCGGGGGAGAGGGAGGGAGATAGAGAGGGAGGGGAGGGAGAGGGGGAGGGAGAGAGAGGGGGGAGGGAGGTGGGGAGGGAGGAGGGAGCGGGTGGAGGGAGATGGGGGGGATGGAGAGGGGGGAGGGAGGGGGAGAGAGAGGGAGACAGGAGAGAGGGAGACAGAGAGGAGAGGGGGTGAGGGAGAGAGAGGGAAGGGAGAGAAAGAGAGGGGGGAGGGAGAGTGGGTGAGCGGGAGGGAGGTACGAGGAGGAAGCAGGGGAGAGGGAAGCGGGAGAGAGGGAAGCGGAAGAGAGGGAAGCAGGAGAGAGGGAGAAGGGGGGGACAGGAGAGAGGGAGTGAGAGGGGTGAGAGAGAGTGGGAGAGGGAGACGAGTGAAGGAGAGAGAGAGGGAGGGGGAGAGAGGGAGACAGAGGGAGACAGGAGAGAGGGAGAGAGAGAGGAGGGAGAGGGGTGAGCGAGAGAGAGGGAGGGTGAGAGGGAGAAAGGGGAGACAGGAGAGAGGGTGAGAGAGGGGGATGGGGGAGAGAGAGGAAAACAGGATAAAGAGAGAGGGAGAAAGAGAGGGGGAGAGAGACAGGTGAGAGAGAGAGACAGGAGAAAGAGAGAGAGAGAGACAGGAGAACGAGAGGGAGAACGCGAGAGGGGGAGAAAGAGAGGGAGGGAGACAGGAGAAAGAGAAAGGGACAGAGAGAGAGAAAGGAAGAGACAGAGGAGAGTGTGAAGGACAGGAAAAGGAGAGAGGGCGAGACAGGAGAAAGAGAGAGGGGAGAAAAGACCGAGGGAGAGAAAGAGGGGAAAAAGGGAGAAAGATGGGGAAAAGAGGAAGGGAGAAAGTAGAAAGAGAGGGGGAGAGAAAGAAAGAGGATAAAGAGAGAGGAGAAATAGGGGCAGGAGACACGGAGAGGGAGGAGAAAGAGGAGAGAGTGAGAAAGAGAAAATGGGAAAGAGGGAGAATGAAAGAGGGTAGGAGAAAGAGAGAGTGAGAGAGACAGGAAGAGATGAGAAAGAGGGAGGGGGAGAAGTGAAAGAGAGGGAGCTAGGAGAAAGATGGAGAGCAAGGGAGTGAGGAGATGGCGAGAAGGAAGAAAAGTGGGCGGAGAAAGAGTGAGGGTCTTATACGCATTCTAAGTATATAATTTAAGTTGGAAAGTTTGCCATTGCTTTTAATGGCACTTTCTTGCTTATGTTACTTTAATTAGGCCATGGGGTTTTCTGTTATATTAGGGATACCCTCAAAGGGGCACTTAATGCTCTTTGGTGACCTTGGGGTGACCCAACATCCACCTTTGTTTTGGATCCTCAAAAAAGGCCCACCCCATGCATGCAGTCATTTTCCATAGAGCTCTGGTTCACTGACACTAGATTAAAATTACACACTTTGAACCAAAATATAACATACAATTCTCGGCAACAGATGTCTATATGGACAAGGCTTCCATAGTTATTTGTCTATCTGTGGTGATGATCAGCAACATTTAAAGTTACTCTTGGGGAACAGATCTGATTCTCAAATAATAATGTACGGAGAGAGATCATTATTTTGAATGGGGTGTTTATTTTCTTTCAGATAATTTTTTTTTCTCTCAGTCTCTGTTGAGTCTTGACTTGTGTGTGTGCCAGCGACTGACACTCTTGCATCTGGTATAGTTTGATTTTGGAGTGAGTGAGACTCTGCTTCAATTCGAATGGAGCAGCCCGGGCCAAGAAACGCATTATATCCACGCTGAGGGGAGAGAATTAATGTGTTGGCAGGTCAGGCAGTCATCTGAATAAAGTCTGTTTCATGTCTATGTTCTCCAAACCTTTGTTTGGTTCAAAGTTAACTGAGAACTTCGCCAACCAATGGAAATCATTTTTGCATTATCCAGTTTGTTACTCATCGCCGTAACTTACCATGTATCATAAGCGATAATTACTTTGAAGAATAAACAGCGTAATCAAATACAGGATTGTATTTATTCTCTCTCACAAGGCAGCTGAGCTAGTTGGTAGGGTGCGGTTCAGAATCGGAAAAACCCTGAAAACCTTCTGCCATGTAACTGAAAGCGATCCAACCCCACTACCAACTGGGGTTGCAAAACCCTCCGAGATTGCCTCAGAGTTACCAGGAATTAACTATAAATTTCTAGGCGGCTGCAATCCGAGAGAAGACATATCAAAGCATTAACAAAAATGTCATTTTTATTTTCCTTGACCATTTCATTTTAGTCCTGATCATTTTGGAGATTGCGGGGGGTGGGTGGGGTTCAGGGTAAGGCTGTTTGACAGACAGTCAGGAGTCATCCAATCCTTCCTGAAGGTGAAGGTGGTCTTAAACCGCTGCACTCCATGTGATGTAGTGCTGTTAGGGAGGGAGTTCCAGGATTCTGACTGAGTGACAGTGAAGGATCGGCGATACATTTCCAAGTCAGGATCATGTGTTACTTGGTGGGGAACTTCCAGGTGGTGGTGTTCACATGTATCCACTGCCCTTGTCCTTCTAGATCAGTGTTTTACAAACTTTTTTCCGAGCAACCCACATTTACAGAATGGCTGACGATCGCGACCCAACGCCACATTCACAAAATATTCTCCATAGTTACTTGTAAAAAGTCACACTCATTGTTGGTGCTTCTGTATTATTGAATGTACATTTGTAAATTGAGCTGCTGTTTCACTTTAAATGACAGCGACACCCTGACACATTGCTGAAGGCTGTAACTCGGGATTATTTGATTATTTTTTTTCTTCACACCCATTGTTAGCATTTGGAAAATTGCGCGCAAGCGCTGGAAAGATTAACAGACTCAATATTGCAGTATTAACAACATCATGTTCACACGTTCAAAACCTAACACAACCTCGGATAGCAAATTACACACTAAACTTCAACTTCAGAAACAGGAGCCCTAACTGTTGAACAAAAAACACGGTCAGACAGAATGCCACTGGACGCCTGTCAGTACCGTTTCCAGGTAATTATGTAACAGGCTGATAGCATGCTAAAATAAAACAAGGCTGGGTACAGCTCAGCTGACCAATATGCAAAACGTGCATATTCCATACACCTGCAGCATTTTACTGGCTCCTGTCTACATGAGTGTAGTTTAGATGCCATCTAATGCCATCTTTGGCGAACAATTCAAGCCCCGATAAAGGTAGATGCAAAGGTCCTTGCTGCAGAGTAACTGATTCAGCTGTTGGAGTCTATATGGCCTCTCGGCAGAGACGGCTGTTTGCGGACGAGTACCTGGGAAGAGCGGGTGGTTAGCGGTGGGCGACGTGATTGAAAAAAAGAAGCGTCCTTGAAGAACAAGAGCCCCGGTGTGGAGAAACAATTTGTAAGTGGAAGGAGTGGACATAGGGGCTTGTAAGCCTGGAGGAGGCTGTCTGTCCAGCTTAACTGAGGGAATGATAAAAGACGCACGGGGTTTGTTAGTGACACATTGGACTCAACAAATTATACAGATCCTGATGCTGAACACAGTTGCAGAGAGTTTTATAGGTCTCTGACTGCCCAACTACACTCTGGCCCAAAGAGGTAAAGACGTCCACGGCGCCAGCTTCTCCATCCACGTCAGCCTCGAGCAGTCGCACACTGTACTGCAGTGAGAATTTACCGACAGAGAAAACGGTAAACATGGTCAGGCGATATTTGGGGATATTTGGGGAAGCGTTGCGCTGGTCAAGGAGGCACAGCCTGAGTGAGTGAGACACAGACAGAGTGAGAATTTGGTAATTTGGTGCAGTGAGGTAATTCGGTGAAGAGTGGGAGAAGGTGCTTTTTCCCGACTGTTTTGGTCTCTCTCTTTCTTCGGGCCTAATTTCGGGAGCCGTTCGGAGGAGGAGGAGCAGTCTCTGTGAGTATAAAAACCTAACGGTAACTTCCTGTTTTCCAGTTTTTTCCCCCAAAAGTGACGTCAGAGGGAAGCTATGATCTGATTGGTTGATAGCAAATCTGCCCCAAATTTAAAAAAACACAGCTAAACTCGTAAACTTAAATTAAACTAATTAATTAATTAGTGATGGCTGGTCAGGTGATGTGCTTGAGCTGCTTGATGTGGGAGCTGGCAGATCCCATTGCGAGCTGCAGCGACCACATCTGCAGTAAGTGTTGGCAGCTCGAAGAGCTCTGGCTCAGAGTTGATGAGCTGGAGTCTGAGCTTCAAACACTGAGGCACATCCGGGAGGGGGAGACTTACCTGGACACTGTGTTTCAGGAGGCAGTCACACCTGTCAGAGTAAGTAGTTTAAATCCTGCCAGTGGCCAGGGACAGCAGGGTGTGACTGCAAGTCAGGCAGGTAAAGGGAACCAGCAGTCAGGAACTCAGGAGCCTCAGCCCTTGACCCTGTCCAACAGGTATGAGGCACTTGCTCCCTGTGTGGATGGCGAACAGGGCTACAGGAAGGATGAGTCAGCTGACCAAGGCACCATGGTTCAGCAGGCCATTCAAGGGGAGGGAGTAAATAGGCAAGTTGTAGTTGTAGGGGATTCTATTATAGGGGGATAGATAGTATCCTTTGTGAGCAGGATAAAGAGTCCCGCATGGTATGTTGCCTGCCCGGTGCTAGGGTGCGGGACATCTCTGACCGGCTTGAAAGGATACTGGAGAGGGAGGGGGAGGATCCAGTTGTTGTGGTCCATGTCGGTACCAACAACATAGGCAAGTCGAGAAAAGAGGACCTGTTTAGAGATTATAAAGAGCTAGGATTCAAATTTAAAAACAGGTCCTCAAGGGTCATAATCTCCGAATTACTGCCCGAGCCACGTACAAATTGGCACAGGGAGGCAAGAATAAGGGAAGTTAACACGTGGCTGAAAGAGTGGTGTGGGAAAGAGGGGTTCCTTTTCATGGGAAACTGGCATCAGTTTTGGGACATACCGTTGGGATGGTCTCCACCTGAACCGAGCTGGGACCAGTGTTCTGGCGAAAAGAGTAAATAGGGTGGCCAATAGGACTTTAAACTAGAGATTGGGGGGGGAAGGGAAAGTCAGGGAACCAAGAGGTGAAGTAATCAGTGGGAAGCGTAGCTGCTTAGGAATACAAAAAAGCACGAAAAGACAGAACTCAGGAGAGGTTACGATAGCCCCCATCCCACAAAATATGACACAGTGTATGGAAAGGCTCAGTAAACCAAGGTCCACCACACTAAGAAAACAAAAAGGGACGGTCAATAGAGAATTAAAGGTGCTATATTTAAATGCGCGCAGTGTACGGAACGAGGTAGATGAGCTTGTGGCCCAGATTGTGACTGGCAGGTATGATGTGGTAGGCATCACAGAGACGTGGTTGCAGGGGGTTCAGGACTGGCATTTAAACATCCAGGGATTCACAACCTATCGAAAAGACAGAGAGGTGGGCAGAGGAGGCGGGGTTGCCTTGTTAATTAGGAATGAAATTAGATCAATAGCACTAAACGACATAGGGTCAGATGATGTGGAGTCTGTGTGGGTATAGTTGAGGAACCACAAAGGCAAAAAAACCATAATGGGAGTTATGTACAGGCCTCCTAACAGTGGTCAGGACCAGGGGCACAAAATGCACCACAAAATAGAAAGTGCATGTCAGAAAGGCAAGGTCACAGTGATCATGGGGGACTTCAATATGCAGGTGGACTGGGTAAATAATGCTGCCAGTGGACCCAAGGAAAGGGAATTCGTTGAATGTTTACAGGAGGGCTTTTTGGAACAGCTTGTGATGGAGCCCACGAGGGAACAGGCCATTCTGGACTTAGTGTTATGTAATGAGCCAGACTTGATTAAAGATCTTAAAGTCAGGGAGCACTTAGGAGGCAGTGATCATAATATGGTAGAATTCAATCTCCAATTTGAAAGAAAGAAGGTAGAATCAGATGTAAAGGTGTTACAGTTAAATAAAGGTAACTACAGGGGCATGAGGGAGGAACTGACGAAAATCGACTGGGAGCAGAGCCTAGTGGGAAAGACAGTAGAACAGCAATGGCAGGAGTTTCTGGGAGTAATTGAGGACACAGTACAGAGGTTCATCCCAAAGAAAAGAAAGGTTATCAGAGGGGGGATTAGGCAGCCGTGGCTGACAAAGGAAGTTAGGGAATGCATCAAAGCAAAAGAGAAAGCCTATAATGTGGCAAAGAGTAGTGGGAAGTCTGAAGATTGGGAAGGCTACAAAAACAAACAGAGGATAACAAAGAGAGAAATAAGGAAAGAGAGGATCAATTATGAAGGTAGGCTAGCCAGTAACATTAGGAATGATAGTAAATGTTTCTTTAAATACATTAAAAACAAACGGGAGGCAAAAGTAGACATTGGGCCGCTCCAAAATGATGCTGGTAATCTAGTGATGGGAGACAAGGAAATAGCTGAGGAACTAAATAAGTACTTTGTGTCAGTCTTCACAGTGGAAGACATGAGTAATATTCCAACAATTCCGGAGAGTCAGGGGGCAGCGTTGAATATGGTAGCCATCACAAAGGAGAAAGTGCTAGAGAAACTAAGAGGTCTAAAAATTGATAAATCTCCGGGTTCAGATGGGCTACATCCTCGAGTTCTAAAGGAGATAGCTGAAGAAATAGTGGAGGCGTTAGTTATGATCGTTCAAAAGTCACTGGAGTCAGGGAAAGTCCCAGAGGATTGGAAAATCACTGTTGTAACCCCCCTGTTCAAGAAGGGAACAAGGAAAAAGATGGAAAATTATAGGCCAATTAGCCTAACCTTGGTTGTTGGCAAGATTCTAGAATCCATTGTTAAGGATGAGATTTCTAAATTCTTGAAAGTGCAGGGTCGGAATAGGACAAGTCAGCATGGATTTAGTAAGGGGAGGTCGTGCCTGACAAACCTGTTAAGAGTTCTTTGAAGAGATAACAAATAGGTTAGACCAAGGAGAGCCAATGGATGTTATCTATCTTGACTTCCAAAAGGCCTTTGATAAGGTGACTCATGGGAGACTGCTGAGTAAAATAAGGGCCCATGGTATTCGAGGCAAGGTACTAACATGGATTGACGATTGGCTGTCAGGCAGAAGGCAGAGAGTTGGGATAAAAGGTTCTTTTTCGGAATGGCAACCGGTGGCGAGTGGTGTCCCGCAGGGTTCAGTGTTGGGGCCACAGCTGTTCTCTTTATATATTAATGATCTAGATGACGGGACTTGGGGCATTCTGGCTAAGTTTGCCGATGATACAAAGATAGGTAGTATGGAGGAGGTGGGGAGGCTGCAGAAAGATTTAGACAGTTTAGGAGAGTGGTCCAAGAAATGGCTGATGAAATTCAACGTGGGCAAGTGCGAGGTCTTGCCCTTTGGAAAAAAGAATAGAGGCATGGACTATTTTCTAACCGGTGACAAAATTCATAATGCTGAAGTGCAAAGGGACTTGGGAGTCCTAGTCCAGGATTCTCTAAAGGTAAACTTGCAGGTTGAGTCCGTAATTAAGAAAGCAAATGCAATGTTATCATTTATCTCAAGAGGCTTGGAATATAAAAGCAGGGATGTACTTCTGAAGCTTTATAAAGCATTAGTTAGGCCCCATTTAGAATACTGTGAGCAATTTTGGGCCCCACACCTCAGGAAGGACATACTGGCACTGGAGCGGGTCCAGCGGAGTTTCACACGGATGATCCCAGGAATGGTAGGCCTAACATACGATGAACGTCTGAGGATCCTGGGATTATATTCATTGGAGTTTAGGAGGTTGAGGGGAGATCTAATAGAAACTTACAAGATAATGAATGGCTTAGATAGGGTGGACGTAGGGAAGTTGTTTCCATTAGCAGGGGAGACTAGGACCCGGGGGCACAGCCTTCGAATAAAAGGGAGTCACTTTAGAACAGAGATGAGGAGAAATTTCTTCAGCCAGAGAGTGGTGGGTCTGTGGAATTCATTGCCACAGAGGGTGGTGGAGGCCGGGACGTTGAGTGTCTTTAAGACAGAAGTTGATAAATTCTTGATTTCTCGAGGAATTAAGGGCTATGGAGAGAGAGCGGGTAAATGGAGTTGAAATCAGCCATGATTGAATGGTGGAGTGGACTCGATGGGCCGAATGGCCTTACTTCCGCTCCTATGTCTTATGGTCTTATGGTCTTATCATTTTGGTGACCTTTTGAAGACTCATTCTACACCATCCGGTGACCCATCCATGGGTCGCGATCCCCACTTTCACTGTTCTAGATGGTAGTGGTCGTGGGTTTGGAAGGTGCTGTTGAAGGAGCCTTGGTGAGTTTCTGCAGTGCACCTTGCAGGCGGTACACACAGCTGCCACTGTGCAGCAGTGCTGGAGGGAATAGATGTAGGAGGCAGTGGATTGTATGACAATCATGCAGGCTGCTTTGTCCTAGATAGTGTTGAGCTGCTCAAATATTGATGGAGCCCCACCCATTCAGGAAAGTTGAGAGTATTCCATCACACTCCTTTTTTATCTCTAAATTTAGAGTACGTAATTCTTTTTTTTTCAATTAAGGGGCAATTTAGCATGGCCAATCCACCTATCCTGCTCATCTTTTGGGGGTGAGACACACGCTGACACAGGGAGAATCTGCAAATGCCACACGGACAGTGATCCGGGGCTGGGAACGAGCCTGGGTCCTCAGCGGCGTGAGGCAGCAGTGCTAACCACTGTGCCACCATGCCGTCTCTTCCATCACACTCCAGACTTGCACCTTGTAGACGGTGGAAAGACATTGTGAGACAGGAGGTGGCTTACTTCCCACCGAATTCCCAGCCTCTGACCTGCTCTTGTAGCCACAATATTTATATGGCTGGTCCAGTTCAGTTTCTGATCAGTGGTGACTCCCGGGATGTTGATAGTGGGGGATTCAGTGATGATAATGCTGTTGAATGTCAAGGGGCGATAGTTAAATTCCCTCTTGTTGGAGATGGTCATTGTAATGTTCTTTTATTGGGCTGATGTTGAATCTTGATTTTGTAGTATGAACAAAGAACATTAGACTTTGTTTTATAAATAAAGTTATTTATTACTAACACTACACTAACAGATTACTAAAATGTCTAAGATCAATACAGTTGGAAATAATTGTCTAACACTAACTTACACTCAGATACTACAGAGCTACTCTAATATGCAACTGCTACAAACTCCTTACTAACACCTCCTGGAACACATGGGGCGAAATTCTCTGATAATGGGATTATGTCCCCACGCCCGCGAGGAAATGGGCGCGAATTACTCTGCACTTTTTTCTAGAAATTCTCCATTTTGAAGGGGGCTTGCAGGCCCCCGGAGTAGTCCACACAGCTCCTGCTGCCGATATGGGACCCTGCACTTCCGGCCGCGGGTCCGCGCCGGCCCCCACAATATAGGCCCTCCCCCAGATCGCGCACATCCGCTGCTCGGTGGCCCCCGATCGCGAGCTTGGCTGTCCTGGAGGCTCCCCCGCCCCCGGGTGACGGATCCCCCCACCCCCTCCCACCAGGGCGGCCGCGGACTGTGCCTGCAGCCGCCATTCCCAGTGCCCGCCGGGTGGAACCATGAGTGAAGCACACCGGTGGGAACTCGGCCAGTTACCGGCAGAAAATAGGCCCCCGACCAGCGCTGCTTCGACCGCGCATGACTGGCAGAGATTACTCAGTCCACGGAGAATCGCGGGAAGGCGTTGGATCCGATTGCAGGTCTGACGCCCCATTCTCCGCCCCCGTGCCAAGCGCGATTTTGGCGCGGAGGCTCAGAGAATACCGTCCCTGGTGTGTCTCAGTCACGTGTCTGCATACTCACACCACCTGTTGGTTGGATGCTGGAACTACAAGAGTTATATCTATATTATTATTTACATACAGATGATAATACAGATAACAATGTACTTACCATCGCAGTCATTGCCTGGCATTTCTGTGGCATGAATTTACAAATAGACATCGCGCCTATGATACAACAAAACATTCCCAGGTGCTTCACAGGAGCTTTATAAAGCAACCTTTGACCCCAAGTCACATGAAGCAACATTCGGAAAGGTGGCCAAAAGCTTGGTCAGTGGTGTAGATTTTAAGGAGCATCTTAAGGGGGAAAATGTGGTGGGGAGGTTTTGTGAGGTAATCCCACAGCTTAGGCAGTTGGAGGCAAGAGAGGTGGAAGGATATTGGGAATGTATTGCAGAGCTTGGAATCTAAGAAATAGTGATTAAAACCAAGAGGCCAGAATTAGAGGAATGCAGAGATCGGGGAGGGTTTTTAAAGCTGCAAAAACATTACAGTGGTCGGAAAAGGGCAAAGCCATGGAGGAATCTGCAAACAAGAATGAAGATTTAAAATGGAAACATTGCTTAACCGGGAGCCACTGTCATGTCAAGAAGCACAGAGGTGATGAATAAGTGGGCCTTAGTGCGAGTCAAGTTTTGAATTATCTTAAATTCACAAGAGGGTAAAATGTGGGAGGCTGGCGGGAATTGTATTAGCATAGTCAAGTACAGAGGTAACAAAGGCAATGATAGGGCAGCACAGTGGTGCAGTGGGTTAGCCCTGATGCATCACGGCGCCGAGGTCCCAGGTTCGATCCCGGCTCTGGGTTACTGTCCGTGTGGAGTTTGCACGTTCTCCCCGGGTTTGCGTGGGTTTCACCCCCACAACCAAAAGATGTGCAGACTAGGTGGATTGGCCATGCTAAATTGTCCCTTAATTGGAAAAAAAAAATGAGTTGGGGTCTCTAAATTTAAAAAAAAACCAAGGCAATGATGAGCTGAAGTAGAGTCCGTGATTCCCAAACCTGAAAGGCAAAGCTTTCCACTGATCGACATCCTAAAGAAATGCCAGAATCTCCACCAATCCTAAAATTTGAATATCTTTTTACTCTGGCCTTAAAGCAAAAGCATAATTATCCTGATCCCTAAATAAAGTACTATCTATTTTTGCAGAAATCCCAACACAAGGCTTGTGTGTTTTTCTAACGTTGATGCTAAAATTAATCCATAAGTATATGCATTGGAAGCAATGACCTGGCCATGGATTTCTCTCTCTTCCTTCCCCCAAAGGCAAATCTGCTTTGCCTCAGAGAGAGAAGACTCAGGATAAACAGACAAACAGACATTGAGGGAAAGATAGTAGCAGTAATAATAATAATCTTTATTATTGTCACAAGTAGGCTTACATTAACACTGCAATGAAGTTACTGTGAAAAGCCCCTAGTCGCCACATTCGGGCACCTGTTCAGGTACGCAGAGGGGGAATTCAAAGTGTCCAAATTACCTAACAGCATGTCTTTCAGGACATGTGGGAGGAAACCGGAGCAGCCGGAGGAAACCCACGCAGACACGGGGAGAACGTGCAGACTCTGCACAGACAGTGACCCAAGCGGGATTCAAACCTAGGATCCTGGCACGGTGAAGCAACAGTGCTAACCACTGTGCCACAGTGCCACCCAATAGCCACATCAATCACCTGTGTGTCATTTTCTTCCCAATGTAATGCCAAAGCAAGTTTTAGGCTGCTTTCCCACTATAATTGGAAACAAGAAGCACAGAAGGAGGTCATTCAACACATTTGTGCCTGTACCAACACTTCGAAGAACCAATCCGAGGAGTCCCATTCTCCTGCTCTTTCTTGCAGTGTTTTTACTTGGCAAGTGCATGTTTCTGTTACTCGTCTACCAGCCTTTCAGGCTAATAAAGTCGCCATAGTCCCAGATGACCATGGGCTGCTTTCCCTTCTGAGGGGGAGATCTAACCTGAGGATCAGGCGCAGGGCGAGGTTGAGAAGGCGGAGCCTTCAGGGATAACGTCAGCCGGTACGGGAATTGAACCCGCGCTGTTGGCCTCCCTCTGCATCGTGAACCAGCTGTCCAGCCAACTGAGCAAAAACGGCCCCCAGGCTCGTGCATTCCAAATACAGTCCACTTCATAAAAAATAAAAATCCTCTCATTCCTCTTCTGGCCCTTTTAGCAGGCAGCAATGGAGTAAATGTTAACCCAAGGCCCTCACTTAGTGGGATTAACAGATCCCACAGCCACGACTGGAAGCAAGGCAGACACATTCTCCCAGGGCCTGTGCCAATATCTATCCCCCAACCAACATCTGCCCATTATCCATTATCCAGTTGCTGTTCATAAGAGTTTGTTGTGTACAAATTGTCCATCATGTTTCCAACTTTACAGCAGCGAATACACTTCAAAAATATTTCACTGCCTGCAAAGTGCTTTAGGGATCTCCTCAGGTCATTCAAGGAGCTATAAAAATACATATTACGAACTAAGAACACCATTCTCCCAAATTCGCTTTTAGATTGTGCTGCCAGTTTTCCCGTGAAGCAGCAGCAAACTACAGGCATACACAGTGTGTCAGTTCCAAATTTGACACTGTACCTGCACAGTGCATTTCATCGACACATTCCTTCAGGACAAGAAGCACAATTTCACTTACAGGCCATGAAAAAGTGGGTGTCCTGGTTTACAACGTTACAAGTCCAGCAGGTTAACTTTACTCACTCAGTGAAGGGCTTATCCTAGGAGGAAAGGTTGAATATACCCATTGGAATTTAGAAGAAGAGGAGGCGATCTTATTTGATAGGGTCGATTCTGTGAGCATGTTTTCAATGTGTTTGGGGTGGGGGGTGGTGGAGGGGCTGGCAAGGAAATTAGAACCAGGGGACACAGTTTAATAATAAGAATAAGTCCTTTTTAAGAGGGACATGAGTGGTTGGTCTGTGGAATTCTTTTCCCCAGGTAGGAAGAGTGGAGGGGGGTCCCTGCGTTTAGAAAAATAATGATAGACAAGGGAGTCAAAGATGGGGAGGAGGGTGCAGACAGGAAAGTGGAAGTGGAACCTCATCATCATTCAGATGATGGGCCAAGATATGATTGCATGACGCAGCAGGCTCAATGACCCAATAGACTACTGATGCTCTTCAGTTCTGTGCTTTTTTTATTTCTGGGCGTCGCTGGCTGGGCCAGCATTTATTGCCCGTCCTTGAGGACATTATGAGTCAACCACATTGCTTTCCCTTCTGAGAGGGGGAGAGCTGACTGGTGGTGATCTAACCCGAGGATCAGGCGCGGGGCGAGGTTGAGAAGGCGGAGCCTTCAGGGATAACCTGAGCCGGTACGGGAATTGAACCCGCGCTGTTGGCCTCCCTCTGCATCGTGAACCAGCTGTCCAGCCAACTGAGCAAAACCGGCCCCCAGGCTCGTGCATTCCAAATGGTAACAGTCCACTTCATCAAAAATAAAAACCCTCTCATTTCTCTTACATAGAATTTACAGTGCAGAAGGAGGCCATTCGGCCCATCTTGGAAAGAGCACCCTACCCAAGTCCATACCTCCACCGTATCCCCATAACCCAGTAACCCCACCCAGCACTAAAGGCAATTTTGGACACTAAGGGCGATTTAGCTTGGCCAATCGACCTAACCTGCACATCTTTGGTCTGTGGGAGGAAACTGGAGCACCTGGAGGAAACCCACGCAGACAAGGGGAGAATGTGCAGTCTCCGCACAGACAGTGACCCATCGGGGAATCGAACCTGGGACCTTGGAGCTGTGAAGCAATTGTGCTAACCACCATGCTACCGTGATGCCCTTTTGGCAGACAGCAATGGAGCAAATGTTAACCCAAGGCCCTCACTTAGTGGGATTAACATAAGTGACTGGAAGCAAGGTAGACACGTGTACGCCAGACCAGGGCATTAGTGAACCAGATGGTTTTTTACGACAATCGACAATTGTTTCATGGACCTTTTCTGACTTTTAAATCCAGATTGGCTTTATTGAATTCAAACTTCACCATCTGCCATGGCGGGATTCGAACCTGGCTCCCCAGAGCATTACCCTGGGTCTCTGGATTACTAGTCCAGCGACAATACCATTAGACCACTGCATCCCCAACATTCCTGGAGCTGGAAACAGATTCCACAGGAAGTTTCAAAAGACAATTAGACAGTGGACTTGTTTTTACAGGTTTATGGGGAGGAAGTTGACAATGTGAGACTAAATCGGACAGCTCTTTTAAAGAGCTAACACCGGCAATGGGTCAAATTGCCTACTTCAGTGCTGCAAGATGGCACGATTCTGCCGGTCACCTGACTGTTGGAGGCCTGCTGGATGGAGGCAGGTGACCAAAGATCAAAAGAAAAGCAGGTGATCAGAGTCCAGTGAAAGGCTAACCAGGGTTCTACTTGTGTTGTACAACAATTTTAAGTGTAAGATATGGAGAGTAATGGACGGCATGGTGGCGCAGTGGTTGGCACTACTGCCTCACGACGCTGAGGACTCGGGTTTGATCCCAGCCCTGGGTCACTGTTCGTGTGGAGTTTGCACATTCTCTCCGTGTTTGCGTGGGTCTCACCCCCACAACCCAAAGAGGTGCAGGGTAGGTGGATTGGCCACGCTAAATTACCCCTTAATTGGAAAAAAAAAGATTTGGATACTCTAAATTCATTTTTAAAGAAAAGATATGGTGAGTCAACAACCTTACTGAGTGTGTAAATACACTTCCGAATTAAAAGTACCATTTTGAAGGCCAGGAACCAGTCCTACCTCTGTGCACTTTGGGTTTCTGCCTTACACAACCTAAGCTATTGTGCCAACTCTCTCCCAACTAATAGTGTAAAAGCTAGAGAGTGGGCCGTGCAAAGCAATCTCTCTAATGCTGCTGTATACCTGAGCTCATCAGATCAGGAGCCTCAGAACAGAGCTCTTACTCTGTCCTGTGTTAAACGATTGAGGTGTTCTTACTTTACTGGACAAGTTCTGAGAGGTACCCAAAGATCTTTTGTGATTTCTTGTCCACTGCTTATTTTGCCTGGCCCTGATGCTTCAGTCAAACCAGATGGAATCCCAACAACCAGGTCTTCAAAGGCAGATAGGAAAGAATCCAACTCTTTGTTTCTAGATTTAAGTGGAGATTTAGAGGCACCTTGAGAAAGCTGTAACAAATCTAGGTCTTAAACAGCATCAGGTGTATGGTCTTATGGATGTTTCCATTTGTAGGAAAAATTAGAACCAGAGGACACAATCTCAGGCTAAAGGGACGATCCTTTAAGACAGAGATGAAAAGGAATTTCTTCAGCCAGAAGGTGGTGAATCTGTGGAACTGTTTGCCACAGAAGGCTGTGGAGGCCAAATCACTGAGTGTCTTCAAGACAGAGATAGATACGTTCATGATTAACAAGGGGATCAGTGGTTATGGGGAGAAGGCAGGAGAAAAGGGATGCTAAAAATACCAGCCGTGATTGAATGGTGGAGCAGACACGATGGGCCGAGTGGCCTAATTCTGCTCCCAAGTCTTATAGGTTTGCAAGGCTCCCTACTTTATGGGTAACAATATCATCAGATGGGGATTGGGGAGGTGGGGGGCGGGTTTGGGGAGTTCTACTAGCCAAGACTGGTCTAACTTAAAAGTAACTTCAATTGGGGTTTATACCAGTGGCTTCAGTGTTGCTGAACTGTGATGAAGAAAATCAGCCCTCCTGGCTACTTTGAACTGATCTTCACTAGAAAGCGTGGAAGTCTAATGTGCAGGTTTACATCTGAGGAACGACCATTTGGTTACAGCCTGGTGCAATGATAGGGCATAAAAGTGCATGTTGCCAAGGTTAAATATGCTTTAGAAGGTGAATGAGAGTACATTTATAATGGTGGAAAGAGAATTAAGTGCAATTAGTTAATTAATTGTGGTTAACCAATAACTGCATATAAAAGCAAACAGTACATTTGTGATGGGGTGGAAAGGGAGCCCACAGTGTCCACCAGCTTGCTTCAGACCTTCCGTAACCATTGGGCACCACAGGGACTCCGGTTTATCATCACTAGCCGGGAATGACGTTTTGATTTAATGAATTCATTTTTTTTTAAACATTTATTTTAGTTAGTTGAGAATTATATATTTTTTTAAGTATGTAAGTGAACTGGACCAATTTGCGTTTGGGAATGGACATTCTGGCCCAATGAAACCCCAGAGCTGAGAATAACCCTGAAAATATCAGAAGGAAAGACAGAACAAAGATATACCATGGGCAAAGGAAAGGGCATTAAATGCATTTTTTGTAATAATTGGCTGAATAATTTCCTTAAAAGAAATATTATTAGTCAGGCGCGGTGGCACAATGGTTAGCAAGGCTGCCTCACAGCACCAGTTATCCAGGTTCAATTCCGGCCTTGGCAACTGCCTTGTGTGCAGTTAGCACGTTCTCCCCGTGTCTGCGTGGGTTTCCTCCGGGTGTTCCAGTTTCCTCCCACAGTCCAGAAATGTGCAGGTTAGGTGAATTGGCCATGCTAAATTGCCTCTTAGTGTCCAAAGATGTGAAGGTAAGGTGAAGTTATGGAGCTAGGGCATGAAAGCGGGACAAGATAGGGTGCTCTTTCAGAGGGCCGGTGCAGACTCGATGGGCTGAATGGCCCCTATCTGACTGTAGGAATTCTATGGTTCTGTGTGTTTTTTAACATTTTGTGTACCCAATTCTTTTTTTTCCAACTAAGGGCAATTTAGCGTGGCCAAGTCACCTACCCTGCACATCTATTTGAGTGGGGATGCGGATATGGGGTGGGGGAATGGGCCTAGGTAGGCTGCTCTTTTGGAGGGTCGATGCAGACTTGATGAGCTGAATGGCCTCTTTCTGCACCGTTGGGATTCTATGGAGATTCACTTCTCTCCTGGGAGACAGCCAAACATGATAGAAAGTAACAGAAACTGTTGTCTTGAAGCTTTAAAGGCAATCAGACTGTTTCCCACCACCTAATCCCGAGCTTTAATTCTTTGTTTTCTGAGACACATCTGGCAAAATTTCTCATTGAGATTGATTTTTTTTGAAACTTTGGCTAAAGTGAACAGTGTGCCTTAGGACAAAATATAGGTCCCACTTCAACGTGATAGCTTTTTAAATCTATTTTTATCCTTTTGACCCTTGTAAAATCTCACCTTCAGCACAATTTGAGCTTACCATCTTTGGGAAGGGTATTTTTCATTTCGAGAGGCTTATCCCCCATTTCATCTGATTGGGGAAATCTCGCCCTAACGGCACTGGCCCTCCAACAGTGTTTGTGGTGGTTTAAATATCCTTGTTTAAGTGAACGTTGCAAAGCCTGTTTAGAGCCTCTTAGACCCCATCCCAGAGGTGATCATTATAGACAAGAGTTTTTGTACATGGAATTGATTTCAAAGTAGAATCTTTTGAAGCTAGACAGGGGCCCAGATCTAAGCTTTGGAAGGTAAGTGTGTTTTTTTTTGACTAACTTGGAAAGGAATGTTTTATACTTTGCATGGACTGCCTTTTCTCAGTAAATGCCTTACTGCAAGACGAATAAAAAGTGACTCAACCGAAACAGCATGGTCAAGCAAATTAAACACATCAGTGAAATGACTGCAGATGCTGGAATCTGAAACAAAAACAGAAAGTGCTGGATGATTTCTTCAGAGCTCTGAAGAAAAGTCATATGGACTCATTGGGGCAGCACGGTAGCATTGTGGATAGCACAATTGCTTCACAGCTCCAGGGTCCCAGGTTCGATTCCGGCTTGGGTCACTGTCTGTGCAGAGTCTGCACGTTCTCCCAGTGTGTGCGTGGGTTTCCTCCGGGTGATCCGGTTTCCTCCCGCGGTCCAAAGATGTGCAGGTTGGGTGGATTGGCCATGATAAATTGCCCTTAGTGTCCAAAATTGCCCATAGTGTTGGGTGGGGTTACTGGGTTATGGGGATGGGGTGGAGGTGTTGACCTTGGGTAGGGTGCTCTTTCCAAGAGCCGGTGCAGACTCGATGGGCCGAATGGCCTCCTTCTGCACTGTAAATTCTATGATAATCTATGATAATCTATGACTCGAGGCGTTAACTGTGTATCTCTCTCCACAGATATAATATAACAATAATCATTATTGTCACAAGTAAGCTTACATTAACACTGCAATGACGTTACTGTGAAAAGCCCCTAGTCGTCACATTCCGACATCCGTTCGGGTACACTGAGGGAGAATTCAGAATGAACAAATTACCTAACAGCACATCTTTCGGGACTTGTGGGAGGAAACCGGAGGAAACCGACGCAGACACAGGGAGAACGTGCAGACTCCACACAGACAGTGACCCAAGTCGGGAATCGAACCTGGGACCCTGGAGTTGTGAAGCGACAGTGTTAACCACTGTGCTGCCATGCTGCTGCCAGACCTGCTGAGTTTTTCCAGCATTTTCTGTTTTTGTTAAAACAAATCTAGGACGGCGCGATGATGCAGTGGTGAGTACTGCTGCCTCGCAGCGCCGAGGATCCCGGTTTGATGCCAGTCTCGGATCACTGTCCATGTGGAGTTTGCACATTTTCCTCATGTCTGCGTGGGTCTCACCCCCATAACCCAAAGATGTGCATGTTAGGTAGATTGGCCATGCTAAGTAGCTCCTTAATTGTAAAAAAATTTTAAAAACAAATCTGTGTCTCATTGATTCCTAATTATCCTCTGACATGGCCCGGCAACCAACTCAGCTCAAGGGCAATTTGGATGGGAAACAAATGCTGGATTTGCCAGTGACACCCACATCCCATGAACGAATAAAAATCATCCCTTATACCAAAGCGTGGCTGGTTCATTGTTGAGGGTTGGTTTGATCTGGGGCATTGGCTGGAAGTGAATAGACATTGATCTGCAGGTACATCAGTGAAAATGTAAACATCTGTGCAAACACCAGTTGTTCATGAAGAGTTTAAACCCATCTGGTAATAACAGGGCAGAATGAATGCAAACATACAAATTGCCCAACTGAAGACTGATTCTGGGTTGTATCATTAAACTGCGTGGTTCTGTTCTGGTCCTGTCTCTGTGCTGGAGAATTTGGGTCTCAGTATTTGTCCGTTACCCGTCCGTTACCCAACTAAGGACAAGAGTATTTGAGGATCAGAATCTCAAACTCAAACTAAGGTCATGCTTTAATGGGCAGTACTGATCCCATCATTCCTGTATGCTTTGAAATCCTGAACCCCATTGCCGGCACCTCAAGGCACTGGTGAAGAATCATCAATGATGCCTTTGCAAGATCCAAATCCAGTTACAAAATAAGGTGGTCCAACAGCATCATTCTCTCCCAAGCCAACATATCCATCAACGTGAAGCTAAGCACTCAAAAGTAGCTTTGCAGGGCAGGACATGTTGTTCATATGCCTAACAGACACCCAAAGCAAATGCTCCACTGTAGAACTCAGTCTCAGCAGGAGTCTCCCAGGGGAACAGCAGAAACACAGTGGAGATGGTCTCAAAAAAGATTTGAGACATGCTTTGAGAAGAGTTGAACATCCCAACTGATGGGAGACCGTGACTTGTGACCAACCAGAATGGAGAAAGTTTATTTGGGAAGACACCAAAGACAATGAGGGACTTTATCGGGAACACACAGAGTCAAAGTCGAATCATCAGAGAGAGCACACAAACCCGCAAAGAACTCATCTCCCCGACTCTTCAAGCACCACCTACCCCGCACGTGACACCAATTGGACTAATCAGCCATCTCAGAGGCCACTGAATCAGAGTGGAAGCAAGTCATCCTCAATCTCGAGCCACTGCCGAAGAATAGTTACGGGTGCGCAGAACTCCTGTCTGCCATGCCTCAGTTAAATTGTGTGTTCCACTGCTCGTTTCTATGTTTGTGTCTGTGTGTGTTTCCTTTGTGCGCACATTTCCTATTTATGTGTATTTCCTGTAGGGATGTGTGCGTTTCCTATTTATATGTTTGTCCAGCAGGGATGTGTGTATTTCTTATTTATGTGTATTTCCTGTAGGGGTGTCGGTATTTCCTATTTCCTGTAGGGGTGTGTGTATTTGCTATGTATGTGTATTTCCTGTAGGGGTGTGTATATTTCCTACTTGTGTGTTTTTCCTGTAGGCATGTGTGTATTTCCTATTTATGTGAATTTCCTGTAGGCATGTGTGTATTTCCTATTTAGAAACATCGACTGGTTTATGAGGCTGGTTTAGCACAGTGGGCTAAGACAGCTGGCTTGTAATGCAGAACAAGGCCAGCAGCGCGGGTTCAACTCCTGCACCGGCCTCGCCGGAATGTGGCAACGAGGGGCTTTTCACAGTAACTTCATTGAAGCTCAGGACCCCTGTATTACGGTAAAACACGTCTAATAGAGGTACATGGGTAAATCCCTGCCTGCTGGCTCCGCCCAGTAGACGGTGTATAAATGTGTGTGCTCGCCGGTGCTGCAGCCATTCTGGTAGCAGCTACAGGAGGCACAACATCTTTGCTCAATAAAGCCTCAATTATTGCACTACTCTCGTCTTTGTGGTAATAGATAGTGCATCAATTTATTGCGCAAATGTTTTTTAATGATGGATCTTCACATCAAGCCTGATCACCTGCAGCTGAGCCCTCAAGCAGCCAACGCTACGTCCGCCTTTGACCACTGGCTAGCCTGCTTCGAAAGCTACCTCCGAACATCCGCTGAGGAACCCTCGGACGCGCAGATGCTCCAAGTCCTTTATTCACGGGTGAGCCCTGACATTTTTCCACTCATCCGGGATGCGCCCACTTACTCCGAAGCAATGGAGCTCCTGAAGGGATATTACATTCGGCCAGTCAACCAACTATATGCCAGGCACCTCCTGTCCACGAGACAGCAACTCCCTGGTGAGTCTCTGGACGATTTTTGGCGTGCCCTGCACATCCTGGGGAGGAACTGTGACTGCCAGGCAGTTTCGGCAGTCCAGCATACAGAACTTTTAATCCAAGACGCCTTCATTATGGGCATGAGGTCTGCGTACGTCCGCCAGCGCCTACCGGAAGGGGGTACGCTTGATCTTGCGGGAACTAGGCAGCTCGCGAACTCATTAGAAGTGGCCTCCCGTAACATCCAGTCGTACGCCCCCGACTGTGCGGCACCCTCGTGGGCATCGTGGGCCCCACCAGCTGTCGACTCCAGCTCACCACAAGCCTGAGCCGCGCAGCAGCCAGCCAAGCCTGGGGGGCCCCATGTGCTATTTTGGGGGCAGAACAACCACCCCCGGCAGCGCTGCCCTGCAACGGATGTGGAAAGAAGGGACAATTTGTTTCTGTTTGCCAGGCCCAGTCGGTCACTGTAGTTTCCAGACCCGGCGTTCCTGCACCCCCACGTGCGACCCAGGGGTGGCGCCATTTTCCTCCTCGTAAGCCAAGTGCGGCCCGTGGGCGCCGCCATCTTCTTCTCCACAGCCACGTGCGGCCCGTTGGCGCCGCCATCTTTGATGCCGCCTGCCATGTGCGCCCCATGGGCGCCGCCATCTTTGGCGCCATTTTGGATGGCGCCTCAGGACCCCTGCTCGTCTGCCCGTTCATCACCTGCCGCTACCTCCACCATCGCTGACCAGCCCGGGACCTCCCAGCACCTGCCGCAGCTCGCCTCGATCACCTTGGATCAATCCCGGTCCCACAACCTCGCGACCGCAACAACGATGGTGAAAATCGATGGGCACGAGGCGACCTGCCTTTTTGACTCTGGGAGCACAGAGAGCTTCATCCACCCTATGACGGTAAGGTGCTGCTCCCTCGCGGTACACCCCGTTACCCATAATATCTCCCTGGCCTCCGGATCCCACTCCGTGGATCGCGACACTCACCGTCCAAGGCGTAGAGTTCAGCAACTTCCGGCTCTACGTCCTCCCCCACCTCTGTGCTGCCCTGTTACTCGGCCTGGACTTCCAATGCCACCTCCAAAGCTTAACCTTAATATTCGGCGGACCCCTACCCCCCCCCCCCCCCCCCCGTATGCAGCCTCACGACCCTTAGGTCGATCCACCTTCCTTGTTTGTGAACCTCACCCCGGACTGCAAACCCGTCGCCACCAGGAGCAGGCGGTACGGTGCCCAGGACAGGACCTTCATCAGGTCGGAGGTCCAACGGCTTCTGAGGGAAGGGGTCATTGAGGCCAGCAACAGCCCCTGGAGAGCTCAAGTGGGAGTAGTAAAGACTGGGGAGAAGCACAGGATGGTCATTGACTACACTCAGACTATCAATCGGTACACGCAGCTTGACGTGTACCCCCTCCCACGCATATCTGACATGGTCAATCAGACTGCGCAGTATCGGGTCTTTTCCACAGTGGACCTGAAGTCTGCCTACCACCAGCTCCACATCCGCTCGGAGGACCACCAATGCACTGCGTTCGAAGCAGATGGCCGCCTCTTTCACTTCCTTAGGGTTCCCTTCGGCGTCACTAATGGGGTTTCGGTCTTCCAACGTGAGATGGACCGAATGGTTGACCGGTACGGACTGCGGGCCACCTTCCTGTATCTAGATAACGTCACCATCTGTGGCCACAATCAGCAGGACCACGACACTAGCCTCCAAAAATTCCTCCAGACCGCCAAACTCCTTAACCTCACGTACAATAAGGAGAAATGCGTGTTCCGCACCAACCGCTTAGCCATCCTTGACTATGTCGTGGAAAATGGAGTTCTAGGGCCTGATCCCGATCGCATGTGCCCCCTCATGGAACTCCCCCTCCCCCACTGCCCCAAGGCCCTGAAACGATGCCTGGGGGTTTTCTCCTACTATGCCCAGTGGGCCCCTAATTATGCGGACGAGGCCCACCCATTCATTCAGTCCATAGTTTTTCCCCTGAGGGCTGAGGCCCGCCAGGCCTTCAACCGCATCAAGGCAGACATCACCAAGGCCACGATGCACGCGGTCGACGAGTCCCTCCCCTTTCAGGTGGAGAGCGATGCATCGGACGTAGCTCTGGCTGCCACCCTCAACCAGGCGGGCAGGCCCGTGGCTTTCTTTTCCCGCACCCTCCATGCCTCTGAAATTCGGCACTCCTCTGTCGAAAAGGAGGCCCAAGCCATTGTGGAAGCTGTGCGACATTGGATGCATTACCTGGCCGGCAGAAGATTCACTCTCCTCACTGACCAACGATCGGTTGCTTCATGTTCAATAACACACAGCGGGGCAAGATCAAAAACGACAAGATCTTGAGGTGGAGGATTGAGCTCTCCACCTATAATTACGAGAGTTTGTATCGCCCGGGGAAGCTCAACGAGTCCCCTGACGCCCTACATGTGCCAACGCACAAGTGGACCGACTCCGGGCTCTCCTCTATGACCTCTGCCACCCGGTTATTCCATTTCATCAAGGCCCGCAACCTGCCCTACTCCATTGAGGAGGTCAGGACTGTCACCAGAGACTGCCAGGTGTGCGCGGAGTGCAAGCCGCACTTCTACCGGCCAGATCGAGCGCACCTGGTGAAGGCCTCCCGCCACTTTGTGTGCCTCAGCATGGACTTCAAAGGGCCCCTCCCCTCCACCGACCGCAACACATACTTTCTGAACGTGGTCGATGTACTCCCGGTTCCCTTTCGCCATCCCATGCCCTGATATGACTTCTGCCACAGTCATTAAAGCCCTCCACAGCATCTTCACACTGTTTGGTTTCCCCACCTACGTCCACAGTGATCGTGGATCCTCCTTTATGAGTGATGAGCTGCGTCAGTTCCTGCTCAGCAAGGGCATTGCCTCGAGCAGGACGACCAACTACAACCCCCGGGGAAATGGGCAGTTGGAGAGGGAGAACGGGATGGTCTGGAAGGCCGTCCTGCTGGCCCTGCAGTCTAAAAATCTCCCGGTCTTTTGCTGGCAGGAGCTCCTCCCCGCCGCGCTCCACTCCATCTGGTCGCTCCTCTGCACCGCGACAACGAGACCCCTCATGAACGTCTCTTTGCCTTCCCCAGGAAGTCCACCTCCGGGGTCTCGCTCCCAATATTGCTGACAGTTCCCGGACCCGTCCTCCTTCGCAAGCATGTGTGGACCCATAAGTCGGACCCTTTGGTCGAAAGGGTCCACCTCCTACACGCGAACCCGCAGTACGCCTACGTGGCGCACCCCGACAGGCGCCAGGACACAGTCTCCCTCCGGGACCTGGCACCCGCTGGATACCCACCCACGGCCCCCGACCTGACACTGCCACCCCCTCCGGTTGCCTCATTCACCCCTGCGCCACTCCCCCTCCCCCAGTGAACCTCACCGCAGCCCCCACCCCAGGAGGATCTGTCATCCCATTGGTTCCACTCAGGGGTGACGAAGACAGGGACAACACGCTCCCGGAGTCACAGGTGACCAAATCGGCGCCCACATCACCACCAGGACTGAGGCGATCGCAGAGGAGAGTCAAGGCCCCCGACATACTGAACTTGTAATTATTTTTTCCACCACCCCCGCCAGTCTCCTTTTCTTAACAGGGGGTGAATGTGGTAGTCACCGCTAGCCGTATTATTGTTATTATGGTAAGACACGTCTAATAGAGGTACATGGGTAAATCCCTGCCTGCTGGCTCCGCCCAGTAGGCGGTGTATAAATGTGTGTGCTCGCCGGTGCTGCAGCCATTCTGGTAGCAGCTACAGGAGGCACAACATCTTTGCTCAATAAAGCTTCGATTATTCCACTACTCCCATCTTTGTGGTAATTGATAGTGCATCAGTGTCAATAAGCTATGATTATAGACGCAGATGGAGGCCATTCAGCCCTTTGAGGCTGCTTGGTCATGGCTGATCATCCAGCCTGACCCCGCCTTCCCCCCATATCCATCCCCTTTGCCCCCAAGTGATCGAGCTGCTTCTTGAAAACATACAATATTTTGGCCTAAACTACTGTCTCTGGTAGCGAATTCTACAGGCTCAGTACTCTCTCCCGGTGAAGAAATGTCTCCTCTTCTCCGTCCTATATGCTTGTACTTCCTGGAGGCATGTGGTCTTGGGGTAGGATTGTTGTTTGAGTAAAACCGCCATAGTCCCGGATAACCATAGTCTGCTTTCCCTCTGAGGATCGCCACATCTCAGGCGAGGGACAAGGTGGGGGAGAGGCTCAGCCAGTAGGCTGGTGTCCAGCCCACTGAGCTAACCCGGCCCTTGTCTTGACTACAGACTATAGTATACGGTAGGCTGTGCCCCACGCCTGTGTTTAGGGCTGTGTGTGTGTTTTAACAAATTCGTTCATTTTTGTGTTTGCTCCCTTTTGACAAGTCCTGCCGGCTGCTGGGAGTATATTCGAGCTGAAATCGATCTCTCTTCCCCCAAATATGTCGGAAAGCCGCGAGCAGATGCACACAGAGCGTGGAGTGGCTTAAATCTGGCAATGTGAATGAGTTTATTTCCTCCGCCTGGCAGCACAAGACAGGGTCAGATTGCAGGGAACTTGCACGGATTATTGGACGATTCCAAAAGATGCAGATTTGGGGACCATGCAATGAAAGGGCAGGGGATATCGTAGCATGAGATGGAGTGGGGAGGAGCTTAAACACCGGCACAGGCTAAAGTTTGGTCTCAGTTCCCTTTCTGTGCGGTAAATCCGATGCAGAATTTTGTGTTCCCTCCAACTGGTATTTGTCATGGAAATACCAAAAAATGTGGGATTTGATTTCCTCACTCCTACATGCTGTTTGGGGGGAAGGAGGGGTGGGGGGGGGTGAAGGATATGTATGTTCATGTCCTGCATTTCCACCGACCAGTTCCCACAAACGGGGTCCCGCTGAAACCTGAGTGAATGAATCAGTCACAACGCATTGCAGAGAATGGCGATATTGTCCAAGAGAAAAATGAACACAGCATTTCAAAGTTCTGCTCAAAGTCGCGCCCCCTGGTCTGGGCTGCTGCCACCTGCCAGGCGCTGGGGGCTGCTGTGTGGATCAACTTTCCCCATCGCCCAGTCTTGTGTGTCAGGGATCCGAACTGACTGCTGAAGCTATGGCAGTGAATGCCCGCGGGCTAACAGCGCTCTCTGCTGATGCGATTAAAGAATATACTCAGTAATCTGATTTCACCAAGCCTACAGTTGAGAATGCGGAGAGCATTCATCCCTTTCCCATTCACGCTTTGTTTCACACACTAAAACCCTTTTAGAGAGAAAGAAAATACCCTGGGCGGGATTCTCTCAGCCCGGGGCCAGGCCGGAGAATCCCCGTGACCGCCGCGAATCATGCCACGACGCCAGGACGTGATTCTCCACAAAGCGGAGAATCGACGCCATCGGCGCCCGCGTGGTTGGCGCGGGTCGGGGGCCATTCTACGGGGCGATTCTCCGCCCGGGATGGGCCGATGGGCCGAGCGGCCGCCGTAAAAAAGCCGGCGCCGTTCACACCTGCTCTCAGCCGGTGGGACATCGGCGTCAAAGTTGTCCGGGGGCGGCCTCCGATGTGGCCTGGCGATCGGGGCCCACCAATTGGCAGGCCGGCCTCTCTGGCTGTGCGCCTCCTACCGCGCCGGCCCCTTTAGCCCTACGCCATGTTGCGTCGGGGCTGGCGCGTTGACGGGAGCCACTGCACGTGCACGCGTTGGTGCCAGTGCCACTGCACATGCGCGGACCCCGCGGTGCCCAGTTGACGACGGGCGTGGGCCGCTCCAGTGCCGTGCTGGCCCCCTAAAGGGGCCAGAATTGCTGATCCTGAGGCCGTGTTGACACCGTCGAGAAACATGACGGCGTTCCCAATGGCGTCAACACTTAGCCTCAGAATCAGAGAATCCCGCCCCCCATCTTCAAAATTATTATTTTTGTTTACAGGATGTGGGCTTCTCTGACTGGGCCAGCATTTGTTGTCCATCCCTAATTGCCCTTGAGGAGGTGGTGTTGAGCCACCTTCTTTAACCACTGCAGTCCATGCAGTGTAGGTACACCTACTGTGCTGTTAGGTAGTGTTGTGTTATGCTTCTTCATGTAGAATAAGCTGCTTCCTTGATGTTTACTCTGACAAAGGAAGGTTCAGACTTGGAGATAGGTTTAACACATTTATTGAACAGTTAACAATTCTCCTACTTGAGTTCGACTCTCCTGCTAATTTTACTATGGTACTTCGATCTAACTAACCAGTCTGCTCTAATCCATGTGGTGGGTGTGATGCTTCCTGATCTGCCCCTGTCTCTCTGAGTGTCGCCTGTGGAAAAGAGAAAGAGCATGTGTACCCTGTCCTTCTATATGGGTAGCCCCCTTGTGGTAGTGTCATCTCTGGGTGTGTTTTGACTGCCCTTTGGTCGTGTCCTATCTTACTGACTTATTGGTTGAATGTCTGTGTGTCATGATGTCTCTGGTGCTCCCTCTAGTGTTTACCTAGTTGCAGCGTACCTACATTAGCCTTTTGTGTATTTACAGTGATGCATATAACTCACATAACTGGTTGGCAGTTAAGTGTCAGTCACTTTAAATCTACCTTGATCTAAAAGCAGGTGGGGGGAGGGGAGTCAACTCAGGAGCAACTTGTAACTCACTCCCAGTGAGTTCTCCCAGTGAGCCAGAGAAGACACAGCCAGAGTGAGACAGAACCAAGATTGAGTTTGGGAATTTGAATCTAGTTGGGAATTCGAAGCTGGGTGGGGAGGAAGTGCTTTTTATCCCCGGTAAGTGACTGGTAAGTAGTTTTCCGGTTTTATTTTTCTTTTCTTTGGTATATTTATTTCTTTTTTCTTCGTTGATTATTTGTTTGTTTATTTATTTATTTATTTAATTTCGGGGGAAATTGTAATTGTTGAAGTTAACCGAAGGTTTAAGACATGGCAGGAGATCTCAGACCCGTGTCATGCTCCTTGTGTGCGATGTGGGAGCTCAGGGACACGTCCACTGTCCCTGGCTCCTTCACGTGCAAGATGTGTGTCCAGTTGCAGCTCCTGTTAGACCGCTTGACGGCTCTGGAGCTGCGGATGGGCTCACTTTGGAGCATCCGCGATGCTGAGGACATCGTGGATAGCACGTTTAGCGAGCTGGTCACACTGCAAGTGAAAGGTACTGAGGGAGATTGAAAATGGGTGACCAAAAGACAGAGCAAGAGTAGGAAGGCAGAGCAGGTGTCCCTGCGGTCATCTCCCTGCAAAACAGATATACCGCTTTGGATACTGTTGAGGGAGATGGCTTACCAGGGGAAGGCAGCAGCAGCCAGGTTCATGGCACCGTGGCTGGCTCTGCTGCGCAGCTGGGCAGGAAGAAGAATGGGAGGGCTATAGTGATAGGGGATTCAATCGTAAGGGGAATAGACAGGCGGTTCTGCGGACGCAATCGAGACTCCAGGATGGTATGTTGCCTCCCTGGTGCAAGGGTCAAGGATGTCTCGGAGCGGCTGCAGGACATTCTGGGTGGGGGGGGGGGGGGGTGAACAGCCAGCTGTCGTGGTGCACATAGGCACCAACGAGATAGGTAAAAAACAGGACGAGGTCCTACAAGCTGAATTCAGGGAGTTAGGAGTTAAACTAAAAAGTAGGACCTCAAAGGTAGTAATCTCAGGATTGCTACCAGTGCCACGAGCTAAGTCAGAGTAGGAATGTCAGGATAGATAGGATGAATGCGTGGCTCGAGAGATGGTGCAAGAGGGAGGGATTCAAATTTGTGGGGCATTGGACCCGGTTCTGGGGGAGGTGGGACCAGTACAAACCGGACAGTCTGCACCTGGGCAGGACTGGAACCGATATCCTAGGGGGGGTGGTTTGCTGTTGGGGAGAGTTTAAACTAATGTGGCAGGGGGCTGGGAACCGATGCAGGAAGTTGGAAGGTAG
Source organism: Scyliorhinus torazame (assembly GCF_047496885.1). Lineage (NCBI taxonomy): Eukaryota > Metazoa > Chordata > Chondrichthyes > Carcharhiniformes > Scyliorhinidae > Scyliorhinus > Scyliorhinus torazame. The sequence continues at coordinate 219,663,153 of NC_092717.1, read as the reverse complement.
TAAAACAGTGACAGAAACAAAAGGCAGTAAGGGGGAAAGTGTAAGGCAGAGAAGCCATAGTCAAAAATCAAAAAGGGCGACAATACAAGGTTCAGTGACTGAGGGGAGCTCAGTGAATAGGACTAGGAATACTAAAAGGAATAAAATAGGAAGTGAAAACATTAATGGTAAGCGACGCGGCAGGTTGTTACATGAAGATATGGGTTCAACGACAAGGAAAATTAGGAGAAAAGTTAAGAGGAAATATAACTTAGGAGAGGTTACTGATTGAGGTGCTAAGATTAAGAACAGAGGTAAAAAAGCCAACATAAGTGTACTTTACCTGAATGCTCGTAGTATTCGGAATAAGGTAAATGAATAAGGTAAATCATCGTGAATGACAATAATTTAGTGGCCATTACTGAAACATGAGTAAAGGATGGTCACAACTGGGAATTAAATATCCGAGCGTATCAAACTATTTGGAAGGGCAGAGTGGATGGTAAGGGAGGTGGTGTAGCTCTGTCATTTAAGGATGACATCCGGGCAATAGTAAGGGATGACATCGGTGCTATGGAGGATAAGGTTGAATCCATTTGGGTGGAAATCAGGAATAGTAAGGTGAAAAAGTCACTGATAGGAGTAATCTATAGGCCACCAAATAGTAACATTATGGTGGGGTAGGCAATAAACAAAGAAATAAATGATGAATGTAGAAATGGTACAGCAGTTATCATGGGGGATTTTAATCTACATGTCGATTGGTTTAACCAGGTTGGTCAAGGCAGCCTTGAGGAGGAGTTTATAGAATGTATCCGCGATAGTTTCCTAGAACAGTATGTAATGGAACCTACAAAGGAACAAGCAGTCCTAGATCTGGTCCTGTGTAATGAGACAGGATTGATTCAGGATCTCATAGTTAGGGATTCTCTCGGAAGGAGCGATCACAGTATGGTGGAATTTAAAATACAGATGGAGGGTGAGAAGGTAAAATCAAACACTAGTATTTTGTGCTTAAACAAAGGAGATTACAATGGGATGAGAGAAGAACTAGCTAAGGTAGACTGGGAGCAAAGACTTTATGGTGAAACAGTTGAGGAACAGTGGAGAACCTTCCAAGCGATTTTTCACAATGCTCAGCAAAGGTTGATACCAACAAAAAGGAAGGACGGTAGAAAGAGGGAAAATTGACCGTGGATATCTAAGGAAATAAGGGAGAGTATCAAATTGAAGGAAAAAGCATACAAAGTGGCAAAGATTAGTGGGAGACTAGAGGACTGGGAAATCTTTAGGGGGCAACAGAAAGCTACTAAAAAAGCTATAAAGAAGAGTAAAATAGATTATGAGAGTAAACTTGCTCAGAATATAAAAACAGATAGTAAAAGTTTCTACAAATATATAAAACAAAAAAGAGTGGCTAAGGTAAATATTGGCCTTAGAGGATGAGAAAGGAGATTTAATAATGGGAGATGAGGAAATGGCTGAGGAACTGAACAGGTTTATTGGGTCGGTCTTCACAGTGGAAGACACAAATAACATGCCAGTGACTGATGGAAATGAGGCTATGACAGGTGAGGACCTTGAGAGGATTGTTATCACTAAGGACGTAGTGATGGGCAAGCTAAAGGTAGACAAGTCTCCTGACCCTGATGGAATGCATCCCAGAGTGCTAAAAGAGATGACTAGGGAAATTGCAAATGCACTAGTGATAATTTACCAAAATTCACTCGACTCTGGGGTGGCTCCGGCGGATTGGAAATTAGCAAACGTGACACCACTGTTTAAAAAAGGAGGTGGGTAGAAAGCGGGTAATTATAGGCCAGTGAGCTTAACTTCGGTAGTAGGGAAGATGCTGGAATCTATCATCAAGGAAGAAATAGGGAGGCATCTGGATGGAAATTGTCCCATTGGGCAGACGCATCATGGGTTCATAAAGGGCAGGTTGTGCCTATTAATTTAGTGGAATTTTTTGAGGACATTACCAGTGCGGTAGGTAACGGGGAGCCAATGGATGTGTTATATCTGGATTTCCAGAAAGCCTTTGACAAGGTGCCACACAAAAGGTTGCTGCATAAGATAAAGATGCATGGCATTAAGGGGAAAGTAGTAGCATGGGTAGAGGATTGTTTAATTAATAGAAAGCAAAGAGTGGGGATTAATGGGTGTTTCTCTGGTTGGCAATCAGTAGCTAGTGGTGTCCCTCAGGGATCAGTGTTGGGCCCACAATTGTTCACAATTTACATAGATGATTTGGAGCTGAGGACCAAGGGCAATGTGTCCAAGTTTGCAGACGACACTAAGATGAGTGTCGCAGGAGAAAAGTTAAGAGGAAATATAACTTAGGAGAGGTTACTGATTGAGGTGTTAAGATTAAGAACAGAGGTAAAAAAGCCAACATAAGTGTACTTTACCTGAATGCTCGTAGTATTCGGAATAAGGTAAATGAATAAGGTAAATCATCGTGAATGACAATAATTTAGTGGCCATTACTGAAACATGAGTAAAGGATGGTCACGACTGGGAATTAAATATCCGAGCGTATCAAACTATTTGGAAGGGCAGAGTGGATGGTAAGGGAGGTGGTGTAGCTCTGTCATTTAAGGATGACATCCTTATTTACCAAAATTCACTAGACTCTGGGGTGCACAAAAAGTGCAGAGGATACTGGAAGTCTGCAGAGGGATTTGGATAGGCTAAGTGAATGGGCTAGGGTCTGGCAGATGGAATACAATGTTGACAAATGTGAGGTTATCCATTTTGGTAGGAATAACAGCAAAAGGGATTACTATCTAAATGATAAAATATTAAAACATGCTGCTGTGCAGAGAGACCTGGGTGTGCTAGTGCATGAGTCGCAAAAAGTTGGTTTACAGGTGCAACAGGTGATTAAGAAGGCAAGTGGAATTTTGTTCTTCATTGCTATAGGGATGGAGTTTAAGACTAGGGAGGTTATGCTGCAATTGTATAAGGTGTTAGTGAGGCCACACCTAGAGTATTGTGTTCAGTTTTGGTCTCCTTACTTGACAAAGGACGTACTGGCGCTGGAGGGTGTGCAGAGGAGATTCACTAGGTTAATCCAAGAGCTGAAGGGGTTGGATTACGAGGAGAGGTTGAGTAGACTGGGACTGTATTCGTTGGAATTTAGAAGGATGAGGGGGGATCTTATAGAAACATATAAAATTATGAAGGGAATAGATAGGATAGATGCAGGCAGGTTGTTTCCACTGGCGGGTGAAAGCAGAACTAGGGGGCATAGCCTCAAAATAAGGGGAAGTAGATTTAGGACTGAGTTTCGGAGGAACTTCTTCACCCAAAGGGTTCTGAATCTATGGAATTCCTTGCCCAGTGAAGCAGTAGAGGCTCCTTCATTAAATGTTTTTAAGATAAAGATAGATCGTTTTTTGAAGAATAAAGGAATTAAGCGTTATGGTGTTCGGGCTCCGGAAAGTGGAGCTGAGTCCACAAAAGATCAGCCATGATCTCATTGAATGGTGGAGCAGGCTCGAGGGGCCAGTTGGCCTACACCTGCTCCTAGTTCTTATGTTCTTATGTTCTTATATCACCACAGGTAGGGAGTGCCAGGATTTTATCCCAGCGACAGAGAAGGAACGGTGTTATATTTACAAATCAGGGTGGTGAGGACTGTCATGTGAGGAGAGATTGACTAGGTTAGGATTGTTCTCGCTGGAGTTCAGAAGAATGAGGGGGAGATCACATAGAGACTTATAAAATTCTAACAGGACTAGACAGGGTAGATGCAGGGAAGATGTTCCCAATGGTGGGTGTGTCCAGAACCAGGGGTCACAGTCTGAGGATTCAGGGTAAACCATTTCGGACAGAGATGAAGAGACATTTCTTCACACAAAGAGTGGTGAGCCTGTGAAATTCATTATCACAGGAAGTAGCTGATGCTAAAACATTGAATATATTCAAGAGGCGGCTGGCTATAGTGTAGCCACATAAAATGGCTGCGTTCCGATTAATCTGGCCAAAACCCAGTTTAAAATGGCTAACCCGAAAGACTGCTGGGAAAAGCAGCAAACAAGACACAAGCAGGCAGCTGCAGACAGTATTGCATATTCGGCTCTGGGAAGTTAGCCCAGATCGATACTCAGGGCTATCAACAGCCCATCAACCCAGGTATTTGCAGTTGCATTCAGGACTGTTTGCAGCCCATCTATTCAGACATCCACAGTTAAATCGGCTATCCCCGGGAACAATTGCAACATATTAGCAATTGAATACCGGGCCAGACCTGTCGGCACCTGCAGTGGCCGAAACAAAGACAGGTGAACGACCGCCCCCCGATCGAGGAATCGCCTCACCATTGGACACATCGATCCCAGAGATTGGGGACAGATCCAATCACTTGGGTCTCAGGGTCAAGGGCCGCCCCGGGAGGCGGGAAGCCCCTGGGCCCTATAAAAGTGAGGGTCCAAGTTCAGATCTCTCTCTCTCTCCTCTTCGCCTGCTTGAGACCTTCGCAAGAACAGCAACCGGCAACTGTAAGTTTGAATCCAGCGATCGCTATCCGGTAGAGACACCTAGCCACCGACCTGTAGCAGCCTTTTGAATCCCGCGGGCCAGATCTGATTGGACAAGCCATTCGTTTCCCTGACCTGGTGGGCTCTTCCTAAGTTAAGTATTGGCCAGTAGTGATAGGTTTATTATATAGAAGTAGTATTAGGGCATTAATATTGCTTGTTGTATATAATAAATGACCGTTGTTTTAATCCTTACTAGGCGGTGTGCTGTATTATTAATCATAACCTGAACTTGAACCACGTGGTGGTATCATAAAGATACCTGGCGACTCGTGAGCAAAGGTGACGTAATCAGAGCAAATAGACTAAGGTTAAAAAGAGCAACAATAGCACTTGGGGAGAATGGGATCAAAGGCTATGGGGAGAAAGCAGGATTGGGCTATTGAGCTGGATGATCAGCCATGATCGTGATAAATGGTGGAGCAGACTCGAAGGGCCAAAAGACCTCCTCCTGCTCCTATCTTCTATGTAACTGTGTATGCGAGTGACTTGGAGGGGAACCTCCAGGTGGTTGGGTTTCGAGGTATCTGCTGTTCTTGTCCTTCTAGATGGTAGTGGTCGAGGGTTTGGAAGAGTCTTGGAACTGTCTCCATCGGAGCTCAGGAGGATAATTTTAAAATTTTGTTTTTGTCTTATGATTATAGGGGCTTAAATCTATGAGATTTATTTGATTTGATTTCCTCTCCAAACACAAAATGAAGAATTGAGCACTTGGAAAGCTCTATGGTCACTCGATGCCTCCAGTAATTTATCTAGGACGCCATTATGTTGGGCGAAATCCTGTGGCGCAGTGGGTCACATCCAAAGCTCCAGGTTCGAGTTCCATGAAAATGGGAACAATGGCAAGGCTCCTGTTTAAGTTGGCACACAGGAGTCAGAGAGTGCAGCCATTCCTGCTGCAAAGTGGAAAGGAGTCACAGACGACAGGCAGTCCAGAGGATGTGTGGACCTCAGACTGAAGTTAGAGCCAGTGCAGGAGAGCAGCAGACATGCAGCAGGAGCGATCACTGGGAGCCTGATGTACCCCAGCTGCAGGGATGGGCAACGGCTGTGCTTCAGAGGGAAAAAAAAACACAGTTTGGCGTGTAGGACTGTTCTACAGTTGATGTCCCTGGCGTGGTGGGCTCTGTACAGGGTGGCAGAGGGTGTGGTGATAATCACAGAGCGCCTCTATAGCTGTAGATAGGAATACATAATAGAGCAGTGGGGAGAAGAGAGAGTGAAGCTGACATTGGGGGAGGGGGGACGGACCTCTAAGTTGCCCTGCACACGGGCAGCACGGTAGCATAGTGGTTAGCACAGTTGCTTCACAGTTCCAGGGTCCCAGATTCGATTCCGGCTTGGGTCACTGTCTGTGCGGAGTCTGCACATTCTCCCCGTGTCTGCGTGGGTTTCCTCCGGGCGCTCCGGTTTCCTCCCACTGTCCAAAGATGTGCGGGCTAGGTGGATTGGCCATGATAAATTGCCCTTAGTGTCCAAAAAGGTTAAGTGGGGTTACTGGGTTACGGGGATAGGGTGGAGGTGTGGGTTAGGGTGGGGGGGGGGGGGGGGGGGCAATGTCCACCATCACAATGACAGGATCTGGTTTTAGGGGAGGCTGGAGAATAACAAGTGACATCACTACCTATATATACATCATGAGACTTCAGGTAAACCAGAGTCATGTGGACAGTGAGGGCAGGAGGGTCGAATTCCATCCTGTAATGAAGCTGTAAAACCACCATCTCGACACACCAGTGAAACAGCATCTTCCAAAATTGAAAATAAGATCAGTTCTGCCTGGGAGGTAGGTGCATGATGGTCTGAGAGATCCTTCTTGAACATATACTCACTTGTCCACACCCACTCCAGTGAACAGGGCCCAGGTCAATCAATCACACAGGATTCAGAACCTGTTACCCAGGAAGCAAAAGCAAGCTGATTTATAAATTTGTACTTTTAAAGGGATAGGCACAGTTAAATAGCCTGACTCAAAACTGGAAAAGCTACACAGTGGGAGACGGAATTGCAGCTTTGGAGGGGGTGAAGGCTATAGTCAAGTGGGCACAGCTGCATCAATTCTGCCTCCCCATCAGTGAAGGGGAGTCAATAATTCCATTCATCAGTGGCTAAATGGATTCCATTCATCCACCATCAGTAAACGAATGAGCCAAGTCAATGAGTGGAGGTCGGAGCCACATTGGTTCAATGAAGTAATTCATAAGTTCTCACCACCCCCTGCCCCCCTGCCCACAGAGCTCCAGATGTAACACCTGCGCAATGGAATGTCGCTAACCTCGATGTGTGTGCTAGAGCCCCAGGGGTAAGGTAGCATGAGGAACAATGCAATCTAAGGTGCCAAAGTTTAGCTGGCCAAGTCCTCCCATGGATCTGTCATTCATATTTGTGTTCCCTTTCACCATTCTGGTCTTCAAGAACACTTTTTTCAGGGAGGAGGAAAAGTGAGAATGGATCCAGTGGTCTCGGGAGCTGTTATACAAATCCTCATTCACTGCAGTGTGTGAAGGAGGGAAAGACGTCTGTGTGCGTAGCTCCAGCAGGAGGCACTGTTAAGAATCTTGCTGGTGTTAAATGTGAGAGTATCCCTGTGGTGATCCACTGTAATAGGAGATGTAAGGTAGGACCTGCACTACTGGTTCGCCGGTAGCTCCCTGCTGGCTAGCTCCGCCCAGGGGGAACTGTATAAATATGCATGACCTCCAGTGCCCTGCCATTTCGCCAGCTGCAACAGGAGGCCACGCATCTGACTGTAATAAAGCCACAGTTATACCCAACTTTAGTCTTTGTGCAATTGATCGCGCATCAATTTATTACAGTCAGATTTTCCACAGAATGGATATCAGAATTAAGCCCGATCGCCTGCAGCTGGATCCGCACTCACCCGACGCCAGAAAAGACTTTACTCACTGGCTAGCATGTTTTGAGGCCCACATCAAGGCTGTGGACCCCAAGCCAACGGAAGCTCAGAAGATAAACGTCCTGTACTCCAGACTGAGCTCCAGCGTGTTCCCGTTGATCCAAGACGCCACGAATTACACAAAAGCAATGGAACTCCTTAAGGAACATTACGCGCAGAAGGCAAACACGTTCTTCGCCAGGCATGTACTCGCCACCCACTCGCAACTACCTGGTGAGTCCATCGAAGACTTCTGGCAGGCCCTAATTCCACTTGTCCAGGACTGTGACTGTCAGGCCGTTACAGTCGCCGAACACGCGAATCTCCTCATGCGTGATGCCTTCGTCATGGGGCTTGCGTCGGACCGCATCCGAGAACGATTGCTGGAAGGGGCCACGCTCGAACTGACGGAGACGATAACCTTGGCGCTCTCCATGATGGTCGCATCCCGTAACATACAATCGTACCTCTCCCACCACGCTGCCCACCCTTCTACTCCTTCCTATCCTACCTGGACCCCACCGACGACCTCCTCAGCCGGGGCCCTGCCTTCCCAATACGCCTGCGCCGCATGCCGATCTGCGCACCCCAGGGGTCCCCGCTGGTACTTCTGCGGTCAGCAGAAGCACCCCCGCCAACACTGCCCGGCCCGCACTGCAGTTTGTAAAGCCTGCAGTAAAAAGGACCACTTCGCGGCTGTGTGCCAGGCCCGCGCAGTCGCTGCGATCGCGTCCGCTATCGCCACCTCCGCCACGCCAGACGCTCAATGGGAGCCGCCGTCTTCTCCTCCCGGGTCCATGTGTGACCAATGGGGGCCGCCATCTTGTCCCCCTTCGGCCACGTGTGCCCCATGGGCACCGCCATCCTGTCCAGACCCCGCAATGTGCGCACCATGGGCGCCGCCATCTTGTCCAGACCCCGCAATGTGCGCACCATGGGCGCCGCCATCTTGTCCCCGACAGGGTCTCCGGACATCCCGACATCGGAACCGCACACGCTCGCCACCCGAAGCATCCGATGGCTACCCGCAGCTCGCTTCGATGACGCTGGACCACTCTCGCCCGCAGAACCTGGCCACCGCGTCCGGGAGCACCAAAAGCTTTGATCACCCAGATACGGTAAGGCGCTGCTCCTTCGCAGTCCACCCTACCAATCAAAGGATCTCCCTAGCCTCCGAATCACACTCCGTCCCGATCCGAGGCTTTTGTACAGTCACCCTCACGGTCCAGGGCGTAGAATTTAGTAACTTCCGCCTCTATGTCCTTCCTAATCTCTGCGCTGCACTCCTGTTGGGCCTGACTTCCAGTGCAACCTCCAGAGCCCCACCCTCAAATTCGGCGGGCCCTTACCCCCCCTTACCGTTTGCGGCCTCGCGATCCTCAAGGTCGATCCCCCCTCCCTTTTTGCCAATCTAAATGCGGATTGCAAACCCGTTGCCACTAAGAGCAGACGGTACAGCACCCAGGACAAGACCTTCATCAGGTCCAAAGTCCAGTGGCTGCTTAAGGAGGGTATTATCGAGGCCAGCAACAGCCCCTGGAGAGCCCAAGTGGTAGTGGTTAAAACTGGGGAGAAACACAGGATGGTCGTGGACTACAGCCAGACCATCAATCGGTACACGCAGCTCAACACGTACCCCCTCCCATGCATATCTGATATGGTCAATTAGATTGCGCAGTACCGGGTCTTCTCAAAAATTGACCTGAAATCGGCCTACCACCAGCTCCCCATCCGGAAGTCGGACCGGCCATACACTGCCTTCGAGGCGGACGGTCGCCTCTACCACTTCCTTAGGGTCCCTTTCGGTGTCACAAATGGGGTCTCGGTCTTCCAAAGAGAGATGGACCGAATGGTCGACCAGTACGGTTTGCGGGCCACCTTTCCGTACTTAGATAATGTCACCATCTGCGGCCGTGACCAGCAGGACCACGATGCCAACCTCGATAAATTCCTCCACACTGCCACTCTTCTCAACCTGACCTACAACCAAGAGAAGTGTGTGTTCAGCACAACCCGGTTAGCCATTCTCGGCTATATAGTCCAAAACGGACTTCTCGGGCCCGACCCCGACCGCATGCGCCCCCTCATGGAACTTCCCCTCCCCCACTGCCCCAAGGCCCTCAAACGCTGCCTGGGGTTCTTTTCCTACTACGCTCAGTGGGTCCCAAACTATGCGGACAAGGCTCGCCTACTCATTCAGTCCACCCAATTCCCCCTCGCGGCCGAGGCATAACACGCTTTCGCCCGCATCAGAGCAGACATCGCCAAGGCCAGTGCGCAGTGGACGAGTCACTGCCTTTCCAAGTAGAAAGCGACGCTTCAGACGTCGCCCTTGCCGCCACTCTAAACCAGGCAGACAGACCCGTGGCATTCTTTTCCCGCACCCTTCGTGCCTCTGAAATTCGACACTCATCCGTCGAAAAGGAGGCCCAAGCTATTGTTGAAGCTGTGCGGCATTGGAGGCATTATCTGGCTGGTAAGAGATTCATTCTCCTTACGGACCAATGGTCGGTAGCCTTCATGTTCAATAACACACAGCGCCACAAGATCAAAAATGACAAACTCTTGCGGTGGAGAATCGAGCTCTCCACAAATAATTACGAGATCTTGTATCGCCCCGGTATTCTCAACAAGCCCCCAGATGCCCTCTCCCGAGGTACATGTGCCAGCGCACAAGTAGACCAACTCTGGGCCCTACACGACAGCCTTTGTCACCAGGGGTCACTCGATTGTACCATCTGGTCAAAGCTTCAAAGCTTGCAATCTGCCCTACTCCGTCGAGGAAGTAAAGACAGTCACCAGGGACTGCCAGGTCTGTGCAGAGTGCAAGCCGCACTTCTACCGGCCAGACCGTGCGTGCCTGGTGAAGGCTTCCCGCCCCTTTAAACGCCTCAGCGTGGATTTCAAAGGGCCACTCCCCTCCACCGACCATAACACGTACATTCTCAGTGTGGTCGATGAGTACTCCAGATTCCCCTTCGCCATCCCATGCCCCGATATGACGTCTGCCACCATCATCAAGGCCCTCAGCACCATCTTCGCTCTGTTCGGTTTCCCCGCCTACATTCACAGTGACAGGGGATCTTCATTCATGAGCGATGAGCTGCGTCAGTTCCTGCTCAGCAGGGGTATAGCCTCCAGCAGGACGACCTGCTACAACCCCCGGGGAAACGGACAAGTAGAACGGGAAAATGGGACGGTTTGGAGGGCCGTCCAGCTTGCCCTATGGTCCAGGAACCTCCCAGCCTCTCGCTGGCAGGAGGTCCTCCCTGACGCTCTGCACTCCATCCGGTCAATATTGTGCATTGCCACTAATAACACGCCCCATGAACGTGTTTTTACCTTCCCCAGCAAGTCCACATCCAGAGTGTCGCTCCCGACTTGGTTCGCTGCTCCAGGACCGGTCCTTCTCTGCGTCCGACTCCACAAGGCGGACCCCTAGGTGGACAGGGTTCACCTACTCCATGCCAACCCTCAATATGCCTACGTTGAGTTCCCCGACAGCCGCCAAGATACTGTCTCACTCAGGGACCTGGCACCGTCAGGTTCCACCCCAACAGCCCCCCCCACCAATGTGCCCCCCCCCACCTCCCACCGCGCCGCCAATATTGACCCCACCAGAGCACACACACCCTCCCCTTTTCCGCACAAGAGGATGAAGAGGACTTCTGCACGCTCCCGGAGTTTCCCGATGACTGGCCAGCATCAGCACCACCACCACCGACATCGGTGCCACCTCCACCACCGCCAGCACCGACTTTGCCGCCACCGTTACGCCGCTCCCAACGAAGCACCAAACCGGCTGAAGCTTTGACGGACTCCAGACCGTCAATATGGACTTTTCTTTCCCTACCACTGTACATAATTGCACTAATTGTATATAGTTTCACGTCACCCCCGCCGGACTCATTTTTAACAGGGGGTGAATGTGGTGAACCACTGTAATAGGAGTTGTAAGGTAGGACCTGCACTACTGGTTCGCCGGTAGCTCCTGCCGGCTGGCTCCGCCCACAGAGAACTGTATAAATATGCATGACCTCCAGTGCCCTGCCATTTCGCCAGCTGCAGCAGGAGGCCACGCATCTGACTGTAATAAAGCCACAGTTGTACCCAACTTTAGTCTTTGTGCAATTGACTGTGCATCAATCCCCAAACCTCAGAAGGGTAACTTAGAACAGGGTTTTTCAAAGTGCAGGTCACAACCCGCGGGTGGGTGTCGGGAGGGTCGCCGTTCCTGCAGTGGTCCCGATCGCAGGAGAAGCACCGAACAGCTGAGAATGGTGGCCGCTGCCACATTTTAAATGAAAATAAATTAGGCAGTCTTCTGGCCAGAAGTAGCAGCAGAGAGCAGGGCATGCACCCTGCACATACACTTGACGTCAAGCACCCTCCATGTACCTACGTTTGGCGCCAAATCATGGAGCAGAGCTGCTTCCATTTTTCCGCTGCTGGCAGAAGAGCTGTGAAGGTGGTGTCATGTGAGAGTACCTTTAAGAAATGGGTGTTTTTATCGAATAATTGTAGTGGGTGTACCTTTAAGAAATGGGTGTTTATTAGATAGCTGCAGTGATGTCAGAGAGTGGGTGGAGCTAGGCTGTCTGTCTGCTTTTACTTTCGCTTTGGACTTGCAGCTATGGAGTGTGTTTAGTTTTGTTTTGAGATCTGGATAGCTGCAGGCAAAGCAAGGAGCTGAAGAAGGATCTCTATCTGCAAGATGGAGACTGTCTCCAGACCAATTGGGTGATTTCAGAGTGCTGACTGCTCTCAGTAGTGAATTTAAACCTGATCTCGGTGTTAAAAGGGTCTTTTGTCTCATGGATGTTAATAAGGAAAGATTAAGGTTTACTTATAGAATATTGTATCTGTGGGGATTTATTGGTGTTGATAGTTGTTAAGATGTTTACTGTAGGTTTATAAAGTGTTAACTGGTTTCATAAATAAACATTGTTTTAATTTAGAAGTACTGTAGAGTTCTGTTGCATCACACCTGCAGAGTGGGCCGTGTGCTCCCCATAACCACAATCTATTAGAAGTTGTGGGTCAGGTGAACTCCATGATACACTTTGGGGTTCTCTAAACCCTGTCCCATAACAATGGATTGTTTTCTTAAAAGGAAGAGACAGCCAGAAACTCAAATAGACAATGTACCTACCGGACAGGATCTGACAACAGAATCTGCTGGGGAGAGCTGCACAGGAGAGTACATGGCAGGGCAGAGCTGTGCCACTGTTAGCTCTGTACAGAGATCCAGGACCTCTGTTTAACTACCTACTTAGAAGAAACTTAACTCAGGAACAATTGTGCCAATGCAAATAAGGATGCCAAGCCCATGTGCGTTATATGCAGGGAAACACTGGCAAATGAGAAGAGAAGTTTCATATTTTGACAGAGAAGTGGTGGATGAAAAAATCCTTTTGAGGTTGAGACCCCAGAGTCAGTTATTAACTTACAGCTGAGTAGCTATTCCCAGAAGGATCCAGTACTGAATGAAACAAACATTTTGTTGCTATTGCCCTTTGTGACGGTCTACATGTGCGTGGCTGGATTTTCCAATTCTATAAAGGTGAAGACGACACAAAGGAGATGAAGTCTGCACCTGATATGTGTGTTGCTCTCTCCTCCTTTGAAGCTGATTCAAGTGAGATTGTAAGCACCTTTTGCCGTCAAAGAACAAAGAAAAGTACAGCACAGGACTTTCCTTTGTTCTTTGACCCACGCCACGTTCGCGAAGGACGGCCAGCGTGGGTTCTGAAGTTAGGCGGGTTGGCAAAAGTGGGTCCGTAGAAAAAAAGTTTGATAAACGTTGATTTAGAACACCGGTACTTAGTGGTGTATATTTTCAATTTGGTATACTGTGAGAAAAAGATGTGAACCAGGTAGGAATAGTACAGTCATTGTGTGAATAGTTTAAAGAATATTAATTGTGATGAATGTAAGAAATTGTTGTGTATTATGTTTTATATTTGTTGCAGTAATGTTATTAAAAACCCTGGTTTAAAATACATACAGGCAGTGTGGCTGTTAAAGCTTTAATTAAGGTGGCGTAAAAGTGAGATATGACTGATTCTAACAATTTATTTCTTTACATCGAGATGGCTAATGAAATAATGTTTATGTTTGGGTGTAGATAAATGATGAAGGTGTTAGCTAAACAAGTCATGGGATGTCTGTGGTACACACCACGAGTGATATATTGTATGTATTACAGCACTGCCTGTGTATTAAAGGTACTAGGTAAATCCCTGCCTGCTGGCTCCTCCCAGCAGGCAGCGTATAAAAGTGTATGCTCTCCGTTGCTGCTCCCATTCTGGTTCCAGCTGCAGGAGGCACAACATCTTGTGCAATAAAGCCTCGATTGTTTCACCATTCTCGTCTCGTGGTAATTGACAGTACATCAACATCTTAGTGGGGGGATGCCTTATAATTGGGATACAGATAATAGAACATAGAACAGTACAGCACAGAACAGGCCCTTCGGCCCTCGATGTTGTGCCGAGCATTGTCTGAAACCAAGATCAAGCTATCCCACTCCCTGTCATTCTGGTGTGCTCCACGTGCCTATCCAATAACCGCTTGAAAGTTCCTAAAGTGTCCGACTCCATTATCACAGCAGGCAGTCCATTCCACACCCAAACCACTCTCTGAGTAAATAACCTACCTCAGACATCCCTCCTATATCTCACACCCTGAATCTTATAGTTATGCCCCCTTGTAACAGCTACATCCACCCGAGGAAATAGTCTCTGAACGTCCACTCTATCTATCCCCCTCATTATCTTATAAACCTCTATTAAGTCGCCTCTCATCCTCCTCCGCTCCAAAGAGAAAAGCCCTAGCTCCCTCAACCTTTCCTCATAAGACCTATCCTGCAAACCAGGCAGCATCCTGGTATATCTCCTTTGCACCCTTTCCAATGCTTCCACATCCTTCCTATAATGAGGTGACCAGAACTGCACATGATACTCCAAATGTGGTCTCACCCGGGCCATGTATAGTTGCTGCATAACCCCGTGGCTCTTAAACTCAAGCCCCCTGTTAATAAACGCTAACACACTATAAGCCTTCTTCACGGCTCTATCCACTTGAGTGGCAACCTTCAGAGATCTGTGGACATGAACCCCAAGATCTCTCTGTTCCTCCACATTCCTCAGAACCCTGCCGTTGACCCTGTAATCCGCATTCAAATTTTTTAAACCAAAATGGATCACTTTGCACTTATCAGGGTTAAACTCCATCTGCCATTTTATGGCCCAGCTCTGCATCCTATCAATGTCTCTTTGCAGCCTACAACAGCCCTCCACCTCATCCACTACTCCACCAATCTTGGTGTCATCAGCAAATTTACTGAGCCATCCTTCAGCCCCCTCCTCCAAGTCATTGATAAAAATCACAAATAGCAGAGGACCCAGCACTGATCCCTGTGGTACACCGCTGGTAACTGGTCTCCAGTCTGAAAATTTTCCATCCACCACCACCCTCTATCTTCTATGTGATAGCCAGTTACTCATCCAACTGGCCAAATTTCCCTCCATCCCACACCTGCTTACTTTCTTCATGAGCCTACCATGGGGAAACTTATCAAACGCCTTATTAAAATCCATGTATACGACATCAACTGTTCTACCTTCATCTACACACTTAGTTACCTCCTCAAAGAATTCAATCAAATTTGTGAGGCAAGACCTACCCTTCACGAATCCGTGTTGACTATCCCGAATTAAGCTGCATCTTTCCAAATGGTTATAAATCCTATCCTTCAGTAACTTTTCCATTATCTTCCCGACCACCGAAGTAAGACTAACTGGTCTATAATTACCAGGGTCATTCCTATTCCCTTTCTTGAACAGAGGAACAACATTCGCCACTCTCCAGTCCTCTGGCACTATCCCCGTGGACAGCTAGGACCCAAAGATCAAAGCCAAAGGCTCTGCAATCTCATCCCTTGCCTCTCAAAGAATCCCTGGGTATATCCCATCTGGCCCAGGGGACTTGTTGACCCTCCGGTTTTTCAAAATTGCTAATACATCCTTCCTCAGAACATCTACCTCCTCCAGCCTACCCCCCTGTATCACACTCTCATCCTCAAAAACATAGCCCCTCTCCTTTGTGAACACTGAAGAAAAATATTCATTCAACGCCTCTCCTATTTCTTCTGACTCCATTCACAGGTTCCCACTACTGTCCTTGACCGGCCCTACCCTCACCCTGTTCATTCTTTTATTTCTCACATAAGAGTAAAAAGCCTTGGGGTTTTCCTTGATCCGACCCACCAAGGACTTCACATGCCCCCTCCTAGCTCTCCTAAGCCCTTTTTTCAGCTCATTCCTTGCTACCTTGTAACTCTCAAGCGACCCTGCTGAACCTTGTTTTCTCATCCTTACATACTCTTCCTTTTTCCTCTTGATAAGTCATTCAACCTCTTTTGTGAACCATGGTTCCCTCACATAGCCATTTCCTCCCTGCCTGACAGGGACATGCCTATCAAGGACACGCAGTATTTGTTCCTTGAACAAGCTCCACTTTTCATTTGTGCCTTTCCCTGACAGTTTCTGTTCCCATCTTATGCTCCCTAATTCTTGCCTAATCGCATCATAATTACCCCTCCCCCAATTATAAACCTTGCCCTGCCGTATGGCCCTATCCCTCTCCATTGCAATAGTGAAAGACACCGAATTGTGGTCACTATCTCCAAAGTGCTCTCCCACCAACAAATCTAACACTTGGCCCGGTTCATTACCCAGTACCAAATCCAATGTGCCCCCCCCCCCTCCTGTTGGCCTATCCACATATTATGTCAGGAAACCCTCCTGCACACACTGTACAAAACCTGCCCCATCCAAACTGTTCGACCTATAGAGGTTCCAATCAATATTTGGTAAGTTAAAGTCACCCATGACAACTACCCCGAGACCCCCACACCTATCCATAATCTGTTTTGCAATTTCTTCCTCCACATCTCTATTACTATTTGGGGGCCTATAGAAAACTCCTAACAATGTGACTGCTCCTTTCCTATTTCTAACTTCGGCCCATATTACCTCAGTCGGCAGATCCCCTTCAAACTGCCTTTCTGCAGCCGTTAAACTATCCTTGATTAACAATGCTACTCCTCCACCTCTTTTACCACCTTCCCTACTCTTACTGAAACATCCATACCCCGGCACTTCCAACAACCATTCCTATCCCTGTTCTAACCATGTCTCCGTAATGGCCACAACATCGTAGTCCCAAGTACCAATCCACGGCCCAAGTTCACCTACCTTATTCCGGATGCTCCTTGCATTGAAAAAGACAAACTTCAACCCACCTTTCTGTCTGCCGGTACACTCCTGCGACCTTGATACCCTCCTCAGTACCTCACTACTCTCGACACTGGCTTCTGGACTACAGCTCGTTTTCCCAGCCCCCTGACAAATTAGTTTAAACTCCCCCCCCTGAAGAGCCGCAGCAAATTTCCCTCCCAGGATATTGGTGCCCCTCTGGTTCAGGTGCAAACCACCCTGTCTGTACAGGTCCCACCTTCCCCAGAATGTGCTCCAATTATCCACGTATCTGAAACCATCCCTCCTACACCATCCCTGCAGCCACGTGTTTATCTCCACTCTCTCCCTGTTCCTCACCTCACTAGCACGTGGCACCGGCAACAAACCAGAGATGACAACGTGGTTTGTCCTGGCTCTCAGCTTCCATCCTAGCTCCCTAAATTCCTGTTTTAAATCCCCATCCCTTCTCTTACCTATGTCGTTGGTACCGATGTGCACCACGACTTGTGACTGCTCCCCCTCCCCTTTAAGGATTCTGAAAACACGGTCCAAGACGTCACAGACCCTGGCACCCGGGAGGCAACATACCATCCGTGAGTCTCTTTCGTTGCCACAGAACCATCTGTCTGTCCCTCTAACTATCGAGTCCCCAATAACTATTGCTCTCCTGCTCTCCCTCCTTCCCTTCTGAGCCACAGGGACGGACTCAGTGCTGGAGATCCGTTCACCATGGCTTACCCCTGGTAGGTCGTCCCCCTCAACAGTATCCAAAACGGTATACTTGTTACTGAGGGGAACGACCACAGAGGATCCCTGCACTGACTGCTTCCTCCCAGCCCCTCTCACCGTCACCCATCTATCTTGATTCTTCGGAGTAACTACATCCCTGAAGCTACTATCTATGACCACCTCTGTCTCCCGAATGATCCGAAGTTCATCCAGCTCCAGCTCCAGTTCCCTAACGCGGTTTCTGAGGAGCTGGATATGGGTGCACTTTCCACAGGTGAAATCAGCAGGGTCACTGACGGCATCCCTCACCTCAAACATTCTGCAGGAGGAACATTGCATTGCCTTCCCTGTCATCCCCTCTAGATAAAAAAGGAAAGAAAGAGCTTACCTGTTATTCACTCTACCCCTTAGGTTAAAGGAGGTGGAAGGGTGGGGGACACTACAAGTGTAGTGTCTAGGGTTTAGAAACTGCCCAACTTAAATACAGGTAAAAATAAAACACTTAACCAGCAACTACTGCGCCCCGCACGAGAACAGCAATCAGCTGCTTTTGGGCCTGCGCAAACAATTTAAATCTTTACTATTTACCCAGCAATCACTCTCTCCTCACTCCAACCGGATTCAGCTGGAAACTCCCAACAGTAAGTTTTATTCAAAATTTACTCCTCTTCTCAGCAAGCACTCACTCAGCAACCATTGCGCCCCGCACGATAACACCTCAGGGAAAAGAAAAACTACTTACCAGTCACCAGCCAATCACTTACCTGCAGGCTGTGACATCATGGTTCAACTTCTTTTTACTTCTACCTGCCCTCGAGTCTCCCTCTTGATCTTTACTCGGCTGGGATCCTTACAGTGATTGTCTCTTTTTTTTTTGGTTAGAGGAGGAGGTAGGGAGGGAAACACTGAAGAAGTGTTTCGGGTTTAACTGTCACTTGACAACAGCTCCTCCACAAACCACCTTCAAGATACGGTGACCGCAATGCACTGATGCAAATTTTCCCCGCAACAGCCAATCAGCATCTCCGCACTACTGCCCTCTGCTGGGTGCTTGCCTTCGCTTGAACACCTAGGGTGTCTTGCTCAGGTACACTTTCTGGATGCAATGACCACAATGCACTGATGCAAATCTTCCCCACAACAGCCAATCAGCAGCTCCGCTCTACTGCCCTCTGCTGGATCATGTAATGTAATTAACAGGTGGAGACTTTTTTTATTCCAGCATTTATTGACCATCCCTAATTTCCCTTGAGGGGGCAGTTAAGAGTCAGCCAGCCCAGGTAGATTTCCTTCCCTAAAGGACATTGTCATGATATAAGAACATAAGAACTAGGAGCAGGAGTAGGCCATCTGGCGCCTCGAGCCTGTACCATCATTCAATGAGATCATGGCTGATCTTTTGTGGACTCAGCTCCACTTTCCGACCAGAACACCATAACCCTTAATCCCTTTATTCTTCAAAAAACTATCTATCTTTATCTTAAAATGCAAACATGCAGATAATGATATACAGACAGGCAGCTAATGAACACCGAGAACAGGACATGACCAATGAACAGGCAGGACACTCGGGGGTGGTATCTCACTATAAAATGCACAAAGCACTCACACTCCGTCTCTTTCCACTGATGAACATCTACAGAGTGAGTCAGGGTGTATGTACAGTATCACACCTCCAGCACGTGGCTAAGAGCTAGTCTGGTTCAGTCAGACAGAGTAACCAGAGTTAGCAGAGAGTCAAACTCGTAGAGAACTGTGCTATTGGTTCAATAAATCAGATTGAACTAACTTCAAGGTCTGGAGTATCTTTTGGTTAAAGCTGCATCCAGTGTTATCCCAGAGTACATAACACATCAGTGAACCAGATGGGTTTTTACAACAATCAGCAATGGTTTCATGGTCATCTTTAGATTTTTAATCCCAGATTTTTATTGGTTTCACCATCTGCAGTGGTGGGATTCGAACCCAGTCCCCAGATTATTACTTTGGGTTTCTGGTTTATTAGTCCAGTGACAATACCACTACGCCACCACCTCCCCGATAGGTTTGTCTGTAGTTTTTGCAGTTTTTAGGTTGGACAGAGTGTCTTGTGGCTGCTCCTGAAAAGGTCCCTCCACAGAGAACAGCAAATAACCCTGATTATATGAGGCATTTGAACCATATTGGATTGCTTAATTGGAATATATATTGTGATCGTGTAGGGTGTAAGTTAGTGTTTCCTTTCATTTAAGAACTGTTTTAACTGTTATTATAAAGCTTTTTCTTTGATGTTAATGTGGTTAATTCTGTGTTTAAATTGAAGTTTGTTTTAACATAAATTACACCTATTGGTCAGTAATACACCTATTGGTCAGTAATACACCTATTGGTCAGTGCTGTCAGTCCTGGGGGTGGGAAGTATCCTTTCTTCCCAGTTTTATAAATTGCAAATTGTTTGGGTTTCTCGTCCAGGCTCCTAACAATAATTGGGGTCTTGTCCAGTTTTGGGGTCTTGTCCGGTATCCGAACATTATTAACATCCGGTATCCGAACATTATT
This sequence comes from Scyliorhinus torazame, assembly GCF_047496885.1. Classification (NCBI taxonomy): domain Eukaryota; kingdom Metazoa; phylum Chordata; class Chondrichthyes; order Carcharhiniformes; family Scyliorhinidae; genus Scyliorhinus; species Scyliorhinus torazame. The sequence continues at coordinate 219,643,204 of NC_092717.1, read as the reverse complement.
AACGTAAAAGGGGAAAAAAGCACACTGCAAGAAGGATTATAATACATTACAACACGTTAGCACGCTGATGCCTATACACACACAGTATTACAGGAAATTACCCCTTGGTTTCAACTATAAAAGGCAGAGAGTAGGAATGGAAGGGTGCTTTTCTGATTGGAGGGCTGTAACTAGTGGTGTTCCGCAGGGTTCAGTGCTGGGACCTTTGCTGTTCGTAGTATATAAAAATGATTTGGAGGAAAATGTAACTGGCCTGATTAGTAAGTTTGCGGGTGACACAAAGGTTGGTGGAATTGCGATAGGATGAGGACTGTCAGAGGGTACAGCAGGATTTAGATCGTTTGGAGACTTGGGCTGAGAAATGGCAGATGGAGTTTAATCCGGACAAATGTGAGATAATGCATTTTGGAAGGTCTAATACAGGTAGAGAATATACAGTGAATGGTAGAACCCTCAAGAGTATTGACAGTCAGCGAAATCTAGGTGTACAGGTCCACAGGACACTGAAAGGGGCAACACAGGTGGAGAAGGTAGTCAAGAAGGCATACTGCATGCTTGCCTTCATTGGCTGGGACATTGAGTATAAAAATTGGCAAGTCATGTTGCACCTGACAGAACCTTAGTTAGGACACACTTGGAGTATAGTGTTCAATTCTGGTTGCCACACTACCAGAAGGATGTGCAGGCTGTGGAGAGGGTGCAGGAGAGATTTACCAGGATGTTGCCTGGTATGGCGGGCATTAGCTATGAGGAGAGGTTGAATAAACTTGCTTTGTTCTCACTTGAACGAAGGAGGTTGAGGGGCAGCCTGATAGAGGCCTACAAAATTATGAGAGGCATAGAGTGGATAGTCAGAGACTGTTTCCCAGGGTAGAAAGGTCAATTAATAGGGGGCATAGGTTTAAGGTGCAAGGGGCAAGGTTTAGAGATATACGAGGCAAGTGTTTTACACAAGAGGGTAGTGGGTGCCTGGAACTCGCTGCTGGAGGAGGTGGTGGAAGCATGGACGATAGTGACGTTAAAGGGGCATCTTGACAAATACATGAATAGGATGGGAAAAGAGGGATACGGACCCCGGAAGTGTGGAAGATTTTAGTTTAGACGGGCAGCATGGTCGGCACGGGCTTGGAGGGCCGAAAAGCCTGTTACTGTGCTGTACTTTTCTTTGTTCTTTGTTCCTTGTACCTAGTTTCCTGAACTCTGAGACATCCCTTTGTTCCCAAACAACATCCAGTATCATGTTACTCTATGAGCTCAATCCAGCAAATAATTGTCGTGCACAGGTTATGTGGCCATGTTTGAGAAAACCGTCTACAGTTTCAGCGAAGGCAAAATCTGCATGGTTCGCGATTTGATGTTAACCAGCTGAAAAAAAATGAAAATGAAAATCGCTTATTGTCACAAGTAGGCTTCAAATGAAGTTACTGTGAAAAGCCCCTAGTTGCCACATTCCTGTTCGGGGAGGCTGGTATGGGAATTGAACCGTGCTGCTGACCTGCCTTGGTCTGCTTTAAAAGCCAGCGATTTAGCCCAGTGTGCTGAACCAGCCCCTACTGCTTGTTTAGCAATAAATTGTTTTCATGCAACTGTGTCTGCAGCTACCTGGATGTGGCCAGTGGTAGCTGTGTCTGTGTTTGTCTTTGTCTTCCTGTTTCCATAGTCATTGTGCTATGGATATATCATTTTTCACTTCGATGTTATCCACCCTGCAAAGTCATCTTTTTGCTTATACGTGTCAATTTCCTGATCTCTCCACTTTGAAGTTACCGTTTCTATACCCCCATTGTTTTCCTCACATCACCTATGTAAACACTTGCTTTTCTCACTGATTATGTTAATTAACATCACAACATCTCTTCATCCGTCGCCCTGTTTTATTTATTTTTATCCCCATTTCATTTTTTAATCTTAATTTTCCCCAATTCTTATGTATGGGAATATATGGGAGACCAGGTCAGGGGGAGCCTCAGCATCAACAAGAGGCTGAGGGGTAGAGATCCACACTGTGGACAGAGCAGCAGGAACCACTGCACATTCTCACCCCGGCCATGGGGCTTAGTCCCGGATGGGGGAATTCCACCAGATATTTCAGACTGAAGACCCTTTTTTACTTTTCGTCCTGTTGTCCCCCTTGGGCTGGCCTAAAACATCCCATTGTTCTTGTGAGAATATTCATCCTTCATCCAACACGGGATGTGGGCATCACTGGCTAGGCCAACGTTTATTGCCCATCCCTCGTTGCCCTTCAGAAGGTGGCGGTGAGCTGCCTTCTTGAACCGCTGCAGTCCCTGAGGCGTAGATACACCCACTGTGCTGTCAGGGAGAGTGTTCCAGGATTTTGACCCAGCGACAGTGAAGGAACGGCCATATATTTCCAAGACAGAGTGGTGAGTGATATGGAGGTGAACCTCCAGGGGGTGGAGTTCCCAGGTTACTGCTGCCCTTCTCCTTCTAGATGGCAGTAGTCATGGGTTTGGAAGGAGCTGCCCTTGTTTGTTTGATTGCAGTTTGTGGGAATGTCTAATTGGCTATTGTGTTTTCGACAATACAACAGAGGCCGGCACGGTGGCGCAGTGGTTAGCACTGCTGCATCACGGTGCCGAAGACCCGGTTTCGATCCCGTCCATGTGGAGTTTGCACATTCTCCCCGTGTCTGCATGGGTTTCATCCCCACAACCCAAAGATGTGCAGGGCAGGTGAATTGGCCACGCCTAAACTGTCCCTCAATTGGGAAGAAAATAATTGGGTACTTAATTTATTTTTTTAAAAAGACATGACAACAGTGACTACATGTTAACGGTAATACATTCTAACCACTATAAAATCTAATAGAAACCAATTACTGCACAATTTTAAATGTAAAATGCAACAGCTTCGGCGGAAAGTAATACTGGGAATAACCAGTTCAATCCTCTCGACCCCTCATTTCTTTGCAAAGGAGTATTGCATTGTGTTCGACTGCATGCAATTGTCCTCTTGGAGAATATCACGGGCCATCCAGACTCGGACCCTCATTGTCAAATTACTCAAAGATAATGTCATGGTGACCAGGCACCAAATGAACTTCCTTAAATCCAGAGAATTGATGGAAAAGTCTGGATAGCGTTAGCTTACCGGTCTCCTCAGACAGGTTGGTTCGGAAGGGGGAGGTGATTGGGTGGATTCGCGGGCACCATCCCGGCAGGGTGCGGTCCAGTGCTATGGGACATCCTGAGGTTGCGAAAGGGGCAACATAAATGCAGGTTCTTTCGTTTCTCAAGACTGTCGCTGCACAGACAAGGAAATTGAAACTCTGGCTTTGGCACAATTATTCAATAGATAAGTTGTACAGTGTGCATGTTTTCTATTTATACGCATTACACAGCAAGAACATAATATTAGAGATTAGCAATTAATCTAATGTCAATTTGACCAGTCATGAAAAATACCTTAACTACCCAAAGTTCTTTTTTATAAAGCAACATGAATAGAATGATCATTAACAATTCAGTTATACACATAATTCATACCAATGCAGAACTAACATGCTGCCCTTGATCTGTTATTCTGTATCTAAAAGAAACAAAGATTTGCATTGATCTAGTGCCTTTCATATCTTCAAGACCTTCCGTAGCATAATAAGGTGTTTTTGAAGTGTAGTCACTGTTGTCATGTAAGTAGTGTGGTAGCCAATTTCAACACTGAAAGCTCCCACAAATTGCAATGAGCCAATACCAGATATTCTGTGTTTCTGATAGTTGAGAGATGAATGTTGGCCAGGACACCTGGGAAACCTCAAATGGTGACAAATTACAGAGGTCTTGATTAATAGGGTGATCTAGGATTATGGGGAGAAGGTAGGTGAATGGGGATGAGAAACATACCAGCTAAGATTAAATGACTGAGCAGATTCAAGGGGCTGAATGGCCTAATTCTGCTCCTATGTCTTAGGCAGCATCCATGGAGAGAGAAACAGGGTTAACATTTCAAGTCCAGTATAACTCTTCTTGCTGAACAGAGAAAGGTCCCTCACACTTAGAATCATACAATCAGTACAGTACAGAAGGAGGCCATTCAGTCCATCGAGTTTGCAGCATCCTACCTCGGCAAACTCCCCCACCCGATCCCTGCAATCTCACCCAACCTTTTGCACACTGAGGGGCAATCCGCAGGGGAGGCGGTGACATAATGGCATTGTCACTGGGCTAACCATAGACTCTGAGTAATGCTTTGGGGATCCAGGTTAAAATCTTGCCGCTGCAGATGGTAAAAAATTTTATTCAAGAAATTCTGGACCAAAAAACCTTTGTCAATTGTCGTAAAAACCCATCTGATTCACTAATGCCCTTTAGGGAAGGAAATCTGCCATCCTTACCTGGTCTGGCCTACATGTGACGCCAGACCCACAGCAATGTGGTTGACGCTTAATTGGCCCCTCAAGGGCAATTAGGAATGGACAATAAATGCTTGCCGAGCCTGCGATGCCATCGTCCCATGAACGAATTTAAAAAAATGAGCATGGCTAATCCACCTAACCTGCACATCTTTGGACAGAACACCTCCGAAGCTGCTCAGAAATGTCAGATTTAGTTTGTGCACCTGAGTGTGGAACCTGCCACTCTCTGCCTCACAGGTGAGAGTGCTACCCACTGAATCAGGGCTGGCACGCAGCAAAGATAAGTTTCACATTAATACTAAAAGAAGAAAATTAATTTGCGCATCACGCCTGATGACTACGGGATGCTTCATTGCTCTCCACAACCAATAAATTATTTTGAAGTGTAGCCAATCCTGTAATGCAGGCCGTGGCGCACTGCAAATTATCAGGATAAGATCAACCAGCTCAACCAAGCTGGAGACCTGCCTCCCCCTGTGGGACAGTTTTCTACACTATTTACAGATTAAACCATCAGAGCATCATCTATATTTTAATATCCTCTAATTGCTTTACAAACAAAAATGTGTGAACTAATAATAAGAATCTAATAATAATGGGAGGCGGGTTCACGTGATGGACTGGGCTGTGTTCATGACGCTAGTTTATATGGCTTTGGGCTGAGCAGTTTCCATACCAGGTGGTGATGTAGCCAGATAGGATGCTTTCTATGGTACATCTGTCAAAATTGGTAAGAGTCAATGTGGAAATGCCAAATTTCCTTTGTTTCCTGAGGAAGTATGGGCGTTGTTGTGCTTCCTTGGCTGTAGCGTCGACGTGGGTGGACCAGGACAGATTATTGATGATGTGCACATCTAAGAATTTGAAGCTGTCAACCATCTCCACCTCGGCCCCGTTAATGCAGACAGGGATGTAAACGACAGTTTGGTTCCTGAAACCAATGACCAGCAAAATTTTGATAGAGTTGGAGCCAAATTTTGCGCACAGTTGTGTATGCATAGGAAGTATAGTATGACATGATTTGCAGACATGCACATAATGAGATACAGACAGGCAGCTAATGAACACAGAGAACAGGACATAACCAATCCGCAGGCAGAAGACGTGGGGGTGGTTTCCCACTATAAAAGGAACGAGGCACTCACACTCCGCCTCTTTCCACTGGGGACATCTACAGAGTGAGTCAGGGTGTATATATCACATAACACCTCCAGCACGTGGCTAAGAGATAGTCTGGTTCAGTCAGACAGAGTAATCACACTTAGGTTAGCAGAGAGTTGAACTCACAGAGAACTGTGATAACTGTGTGGCAGGTTCAATAAATCAGATTGAACTAACTTCAAGGTCTGGAGTATCTTTCAGTTAAAGCTGCATCCAATTGCAGCCTGTGTTATCTCAGTGTGCTTAACACGACATGGTACCAGAAGACTGCTATCCCGAGGTGGTTTACCTCCATCTGTTCCGTGACGACCAGCAAATGTATCCCGGCACCATGAAGAAGATTTAGGCTCCTCAACAGCTGCGGACCTCCGGCAATCTCAGTGCCAACTGGTGGACTTTCAAGCAAAGGTTTCTTCTGCTGTACATCGAAGCCTCAGACCTCGAGGGTGCATCTGATACAAGAAAGATCATGTTTCTCCTCTCAACTGCGGGGGATCAAGCCATCCAACTCTTCAATTCGTTTAACTTCACCGGAGGCCAGGACAAGACAAAGTTTCAGACCACCCTGGAAAGGTTTGATAGTCATTGTGAAGTGGACACCAATGAAATCTTCGATCGCTATATATTCAAACAACGCCTACAAGGTAAAGATGAATCTTTCAACTCCTTCATAACGAATCTCCGTCTACTAGCGCTGTCCTGCAATTTTGGTGATATGGCTGACTCCATGATCAGAGACCAAATCGTTCTTGGAGTGCACTCTGATCCTCTGAGAGAGCAGCTTTTAAAAATCAAGCATATGACTCTGCCAGTCGCGATTGAAACATGTACAGTGCATGAGCACACAAACAATCGGTATGCCCAATACAAATCGGCTGAAAATGAGAAACTTGCCTCCCACGAGGCAGAGAGTGTGCAGGCCAACGCCCAGATGCAGCGCCTCAGCATTGATGAAAGCGGCCATTTCGCGTGCTCTTCCCGGAGCCCCACACATGTGCGATACGAATGGGATAACGAAGCGGCCGACCACCACACTGCGCAGCTGTGAACGTCTGCCGACCGCACTGTGCATGTGCGACGACGCACGGAGTGTAACGACGTCATGGCGTGCCCAAACTGCGGCACCGCCCACTTAAAGACACACTGCCCTGCAAGAGGCAGGCGATGTTTAAATTGCGGAAAGCCTGGACACTATACAGCCGTGTGCAGGTCTGCACCACTAGTCAAGGGCCAGCGCTCCCAATTCCAACGCAGGTGCGTTTGGAGTGCACAACAAGGTTTACAGGATTCTGATCCTGGCCATACAACGGATCCAGAGGACGATTGCCTGGAGTCCCCCTACTGTGTGGACATCATTACCACACGTGAACATGCCTCACCGACATAATTACGAAGCCTGTCCATCCTCATTGTGGATTCTGCGGACGAATGGCATGCGATGCTGCAAGTAAGTCAATGCTCAATCCAGTTCAAGCTGGACACAGGTGCGTCTGTCAATCTCCTTTCACAGGCAGATTTCAACTGCATCAAGAAGCCACCCAAGCTCCTTCCAGCAGCCTGCCAGCTCCTGGACTATAACGGCAATGCCATCACAGCACTGGGATTATGCCATCTGCTCGTCTCCAACAGGAGCATTCACACAAGGCTAAGGTTTGAGATCGTCAAGCCAGACAGGGCCTCCCTGCTCGGCGCACATGCATGAAAGCAGCTACACCTTGTGCAGCGGGTCTACACAATGACCTCCCCCAATGTGGATCTTCAAGCCGGCATTGACAACATCCTCGCTCAGTATCCGGATCTATGGTATGTGTAAAAAAGCCTTCGGAGGAGCTGCACATCTGCATTGATCCCAAGAATCTCAAACAAAATACAATGCGGGAACACTACCCCATCCCGAAGCGGGAGGAACTCACAGTGAGATGGCACATGCACGGTTTTTCACAAAGTTAGATGCGTCACATGGATTCTGGCAAATCCAGCTGGATGAGTCCAGCAGAAGGCTCTGCACCTTCAACACACCGTTTGGCAGGTACTGCTACAATCGTATGCCGTTTGGCATTGGCTCGGCCTCGGAGATAGATAGATAGAATTTACAGTGCAGAAGGAGGCCATTCGGCCCATCGGGTATGCACCGGCTCTTGGAAAGAGCGCCCTACCCAAGGTCAACACCTCCACCCTATCCCCATAACCCAGTAAACCCCACCCAACACTAAGGGGAATTTTGGACACTAAGGGCAATTTACCATGGCGAATCCACCTAACCTGCACATCTTTGGACTGTGGGAGGAAACCGGAGCACCCGGAGGAAACCCACGCACACACGGGGAGGATGTGCAGACTCTGCACAGACAGAGACCCAAGTCGGAATCGAACCTGGGACCCTGGCGCTGTGAAGCAATTGTACTATCCACAATGCTACCGTGCTGCCCTTAAAGATCTTCCATAGAATCATGGAGCAGATGATGGAGGGCATTGAAGCGGTTCGTGTGTATGTGGACAACGTTATCATATGGTCCACGACCCCCGAAGAGCACATCGCTCGTCTCCAGCAGGTATTCCGCCATGTCCATGCCAATGGCCTCAAGCTGAACAGGGCCAAGTGTTGCTTTGGCATGTCGACACTTAAGTTCTTAGGTGACCAGAAGTTCTTGGGTGACCAGATATCTCAGCAAGGTGTGCGCCCGGACACAGAAAAGGTCAAGGCCATCGAAGCCATGAAGACCCCTGAAGACAAGAAGGCGGTGATGCGCTTCCTAGGGATGGTAAACTTCTTAGGCAAGTTTATCCCAAACCTGGCCTCACACACCACGGCCCTCAGACACCTGGTGAAAAAGTCCATTGCCTTTGAGTGGCAGGCAGCTCATCAAGCAGAGTGGTTGGAGCTGAAAGCCAAGCTCACCACTGCACCTGTATTGGCATTTTTTGACCCTGACAGGGAAAGGAAAATCTCGACAGATGCGATCCAGCACGGCATCGGCACGGCGTTGCTCCAGCGCGATGACACCTCATCCTGGGCACCGGCTGCCTACGCATCACGGGCAATGGCACCCACCGAGCAGCGGTATGCCCAAATTGAAAAGGAATGCCTGGGCCTTCTCACTGAAATTACCAGGTTCCACGATTATGTCTACGGCCTGCCGGCGTTCACCGTCGAGACGGACCACAGGCCTCTGGTCCACATTATCCACATGGATCTGAACGACATGACACCCCGGCTGCAGTGCATCCTCCTCAGACTCTGGAGGTATGACTTTGAACTCGTGTCCATGCCTGGCAAGGAGCTCATTATTGCGGATGCCTTGTCTCGCTCCGTAACTTTGCCTGCTGACCCACCGGCATTCGTCCAACAGATTGAATCACAGGTGCAGCTGTGCGCCAGCAACCTCCCGGCGTCGGATGAAAAGGTGATTCGCATTCGCGAGGAGACAGCCAAAGACCCTCTTCTGCAGCGTGTCATGCGCTACCTCGCCAATGGCTGGCAAAAATGGCAGTGCCCTCAATTCTTCAATGTGAAGGACGACCTGACAGTGATTGATGGTATCCTCCTCAAGCTGGATCGCATCGTCATTCCACACAGACTCCAGAGCTTGGTGCTCCGGCAAATCCACGAGGGACATCTGGGTGTCGAGAAGTGCAGGCACAGAGCCAGGCAAGCTGTCTACTGGCCTGGGATTAGTCAGGACATCTCGAATATGGTCCTCAACTGTCCGATATGTCAACGCTTCCAGCCAGCACAGAGCAAGGAGATGCTTCAGCAGCACGAAATTGTGACCTCCCCGTGGTCCAAGGTGGGCATCGACCTCTTTTACGCCAATGGTCGTGATTATGTGTTAATCATTGATTATTTTTCCAACTACCCAGATGTCGTGAAGCTCTCGGACCTCACATCCAAGACCGTCATCAAGACCTGTGAGGAGATGTTCTCCAGGCATGGTATTCCACTCACTGTCATGAGTGACAACGGTCCTTGCTTCAGCAGCCAAGAGTGGTCAGGATCTGCCCAGTTATATCAGTTTCATCATGTCACTTCCAGCCCACATTACCCGCAGTCCAATGGGAAGGTTGAGAAAGGGATACACATAGTGAAGCAGCTCATCTGCAAGGCCGCGGATTCTGCTTCTCACATCAACCTTGCGCTGCTTGCGTACAGGGCAACCCCTCTGTCTACCGGCATGTCACCGGCTCAACTCCTGATGAATAGCGACCTGCGGACGACTCTTCCAGCCATACACTTGCCTGATCTGGATCACCTCCTGGTGCTGCAGAAGGTGCAGAAACTCAGGGACCGGCAAAAGCAGAGCTATGATGCTCATGCCACTGATTTGCCTGTGCTACTCCCAGAGGATGCTGTTCGGATCAAGTTACCTGAGGGAGGCTGGTCAGCTCCAGCTGTTGTTGTTCGACAGGCTGCTCCTCGATCGTATGTTGTGCGTAGGGCTGATGGCTCTGTTGTGCGGTGCAACAGACGGGCACTGCGCACAGTTGCCCGCCCGCAACCACATTCTTCGTTGTTTCCATCCGTTATTGTGCCACCTCCTGATACCTCGAACCACGAGACCACCAGTCTGGCTTCAACCCCGCCTATGAAGGCGCCGTCGTCCCCACCACCACCTCTCCGGCGGTCGACCAGGATCAGGCGCAAGCCCCAGAGACTGGATTTATGAACACTTGTTCTGTTTGCTATATTCTGTTTTCGCACATTAAACACCTGTTTTCACATGTACATATGTTCCCATCTGCCATCACATGTAAATACGTTAGTTTTTCAGCCTGCACATGTAAATACTTTCACATATGCAACAGAAAAACATTTCAAAAGGGGAGATGTCGTGATATGCAGACATGCACATAATGAGATACAGACAGGCAGCTAATGAACAAAGAGAACAGGACATGAGATACAGACAGGCAGCTAATGAACAAAGAGAACAGGACATGAGATACAGACAGGCAGCTAATGAATACAGAGAACAGGACAGAACCAATCAGCAGGCAGAACACTTGGGGGTGGTTTCCCACTATAAAAGGCACGAAGCACTCACACTCCGCCTCTTTCCACTGGGGACATCTACAGAGTGAGTCAGGGTGTATATATCACATAACACCTCCAGCACGTGGCTAAGAGATAGTCTGGTTTAGTTAGAGTAATCACTTAGGTTAGCAGAGAGTCAAACTCATAGAGAACTGTGCTAACTGTGCTACTGGTTCAATAAATCAGATTGAACTAACTTCAAGGTCTGGAGTATCTTTTGGTTAAAGCTGCATCCAGTTGCAGCCCGTGTTATCTCAGTGTGCTTAACACGACATAGTACACAGCCTTGCGGGGCCCCGGTATTGAGGACTAGTGCACAGCCTTGCGGGGCCCCGGTATTGAGGACTGGTACACAGCCTTGCGGGGCCCCGGTATTGAGGACTAGTGCACAGCCTTGCGGGGCCCCGGTATTGAGGACTATCGTGGAAGAGGTTGTTGTTTATTCTTACTGATTGTGGTCTATGGATTAAGAAGTGGAGGATCCACTTTTAGGGGGAGGCGCCAAGTCCTAGGTTTTGGTGTGTTGATATGAGCTTGACTGGGATTGTGGTGTTGAAGGCGGAGCTGTAGTCACTTAATAGGAGTCTGACGTTTGAGTCCTTGTTGTTGAGATGCTCGAGGGATGAGTGTAGGGCCAGGTGTCTGCTTTGGACCGGTTGTGACGGTATGCGAATTGCAGTGGATCAAGGCATTCTGGGAGTATGGAATTGATGTGTCTCGTGGCCAACCTCTTGAAGCACTTCATAATGATAGATGTCAAGGCCACCGGATGGTAGTCGTTGAGGCACATTGCCTGGTTCATCTTTGACACCGGTAAAATCGTGGTCTTCTTAAAGCAGGTGGGAACCTCAGATCAGAGTAGGGAAAGGTTGAACATGTCCACGAACACACCCACCAGTTGGTCTGTGTGGGACCTGAGTGCAGGGCCAGGGACTCCAGGGTTGCTTTCCGAGGGTTGACTTCCAAGAAGGCCGATTCACCTTCAGAAGCTGTGACAGGAGGTATGGATGTGTCCAAGGCTGCTGGGGCAGTTGACAACGGTTTGTTGGTTTCCTGCTCGAAATGCATTGAGTTCATCGGGGAGGGGTGCGCTACTGCTGGAGATACTGCTCGGCTTTGCTTTGTAGCCCATTATGTTGTTTAAGCTTTGCCACAACCAACGAGAGCCTGTGCCATTAATCTGTGACTCTTGCTTAGTCTGGTATTGTTTCTTGGCGTCCTTGACGGCTTTGCGGAAGTGATTCATGGAGAGAAAATATAAAATAAGGGATATGATTCTAAACAGGGTGCTGGAGCAGAGGGACCTGGGTGTATATGTGCAGAAGTAATTGAAAATGATGGCCAGATTGAGAGTACCCTGGGGTTTATTAATAAGGACACAGAGTAGAAGAGCAAAGAGGATATGTTGAGCTCGTATAAGTCACTAGTTTGGCCTCAGTTGGATGTACTGCTTCCCGTTCTGAGCAGTGCACTTTAGAGAATGGTTCCTGAAATGAGGAATTTCAGCAGTGGAGCTAGATTGGAGAAGTTAGGACTGGTTTCTTTGGAGAAAAGATGTCTGAGAGGAGACTTGATAGGGGAATTCAAAATCAGGAGGAGACTGGAGAGACGGGGAGAAACTGTTCCCATGGAACGATTGAGAATGGGAAGGCACAGATTTAAGGTAATTGGTAAAAGAAGCAAAAGTAATTTCCATGCAGCGAATGGTTAGGGTCTGGAATGCACTGCCTGAGAGCAGCTTCAATGGACGTGTTCAACGGGGATTCAGGCAGTTATCAGAAAATAAAGAACACGCAGGGTTACGGGAAGAAGGTGGGAGAATGAGTAAATTGCTGAGTCGGAGAGCCTGTGCAGGCACACTGGGCATGTTTTAGCAAATCTGCAGATTAGAGCGAGACAGCTCGTCTCACTTTAATGTGCAGATTCCTGAGGTACCCGGGGCATGGGATCCATTCACATCGCCTTAGAGACCTTGGATGAGAGATATTCAGCACTGGTCTCCATAAATGAGGTATTCACCTGAGGAAGGAGCAGTGCTCCGAAAGCTAGTGATTTGAAACAAACCTGGTGTCGTAAGACTTCTTACTGTCCATAAATGGGGACCAGATGAAACGGCACTCTTAGGGGTCTCCTAAGGGAATCAGAGGCCCCCAGGTGTGTGCCCTTTGGGCAGGGTGGCACCCTGGCACTGCTGGTGACGCCTGGATACCCTCACAGTGCCAAAATGCTAGGTTGGCATTTTTTTGCATGATGGGTGATTGGGCCAGGGGTGCCCTTTGTGGGTGCTGGGGAGGCCCAGGGACCCTCCCATAGGGCGTTGGACTTGGAGGGGTCGGTGGTCGCACCAGGGACCTTGGAGACAGGCTGCCATTTAAAAATGGCGTCCTGATCTCTCGCTACACTGAGGAGTTCTGACGAGTGGAGTTCCCCAGTGTACAAAATGGGGCTATGTGCGGCCTCAGCCACATGCGCCCCACTGTGGCCCGCTACCTAATGCAAATGGCATCTTATAACGTTGTGTTTCTTGGCGCTGCGAGTCCTGGGAAACACGTGGCTAAACGCACTCGCAATGAGATTTGTTCCCATTTCATAAAATGGCGCCTGATGGGCGTGGCCATGGTGGAGATCACGGTGCTGTGGGTTGGAACTCCCTTTGGGCAGAGAACTGAATAAGAAGATTTTTAGAAAATTCATTCATGTATGAATTGCCCACCCCTGAGAGCAGTTAACAATCAACCACATTGCAGTGGGCCTGGAGTCACGTGTAGGCCAGACCAGGTAAGGACTGCAGATTTTGGTCCCTAAATGGGCATGAGTGAACCAAATGTGCTTTTATGACAATCGTTAGACATTTAATTCTAGATTTTTATTCAATTCAAATTTCACCATCTGCTGTGGTGGGATTTGAACCTGACTATTACCCTGGATCTCTGGATTGGCAGTAACAATACCACTCAGCCAGTGCCAGTCCCCGCATAGTCTCCCATAACCCTCTGTAAAGCTAGCTCGAGGCCCGACTCTGTGGATGAATCAACTGGACTCTGATAATACCCGGGATATTATAATCTTGCCGAAGCTTGTTTAAAGGGATGATATGTGTAATTTTGAGTGGCTCCTTTCCTTTGGGGAGAGATTAATCTGTCCTTTGGACTCTTTTTGCATCTTTAGGATCTCTCTTTCTTAACCTGAAGTTGAGAGGAATCACCTGTGAGGTACACCTGGCCTGGGATTGTCCCAAATAAAGGACTAGGATTATCACCCCTGCAGACTTGAGTTGCATCATTCTGGATGTTCCGACATAAATTATTGCATTATTTGGTGGAAGAAGACACGGGAAGGAAGGTTGACAGCCAAGCGAGAGAGACTACACATGAAACAGATCGCCTCCCCCCATCATTATCCACAACAATCTTAACACATCTCAGGAAAATAGTTATTACAGGCTTCCTGACAATATTGTACCATCCCGTGGAAGCTCATCTCTTTCCTAGCTGCCCCACGGGAACGACACTGCTCCTGGTTAAAAAGGCCCTCACAACGGTTTGGGCGAGGAGCAGGATTTACCGCCTGGGTGAGACTCCTGTACAACGCTCCCAAAGTGAGTTTCCGAACGAACACCACCAGCTCTGAATACTTCCAGCTACAGAGAGGAACAAGACAGGGCTGCCCCTTGTCCCCACTCTTGTTCGCGCTAGCGATCAAACCCCTGGCGATAGCCCTGCGGGACGCGAAAAGCTGGAAGAGAATCCGGAGAGGAGACAAAGAGCATAGAGTCTCACCCTATGGTGGAGGAAGTAAGAAAAGCCCTTGAACGGTGGGGCTCACTCCCACTCTCCCTGGCGGGGAGAGCGCAGACGATCAAGATGAACGTACTGCCAAGGTTCCTCTTCCTGTTTAGATTCATCCCCAAGGCCTTTTCCAAAACATAGACAGGCTAATCATGGCGTTTGTGTGTGTGTGTGTGTGAGGGGGTTGGGGGTTGGGGGGGGGGGGGGGGGGGGGGGGGGGAGAGAACCTGAGAATGCCCAAACTGACACTGCAAAGAGGGAAAGTCAGAGGGGACCTGGCTCTACCGAACCTATAATACTACCACTGGGCAGCAAGGGCAGAAAAAGTGAGGGGATGGGTACAAGAACCCGATACAGATTGGGTACAAATGGAGGAGGCATCCTGTAAAGGAACAACCCTCCAGGCCCTGGCCACAGCAGCACTCCCATCCTCCACAACAAGGTATACAACGAGTCCAGTGGTAGCGGCCACGCTGAGAACGTGGACCCAGTTGAGACAGCACTTCCGGATGACCAAAATGTCCTTTATGGCCCCCATCTGCGGCAATCTCAGATTCCCCCCAGCCATGCTAAATGCCACCTTCAAAGGATGGAGGAGGGATGGGGGCACACTGGCGGTCGGGGACTTCTACGTAGGGCACAGACTGGCGCCACTGGACGAACTGACGAGGAAGTGGAAACTATCAAAAGGACAGGAATTGAGACACCTCCAAATAAAGCACTTCCTCCACAAAGAGACAGTGGGGTACCCCGGGGCCCCAGAAACCACACTACTAGAGGACCTGATAGGCATAAGCAGCAAGAAGGGTGGGGGGCAGCATGAAGCGGGGGTGAGCAGCGAGAAGGGGGGGCAGCAAGTAGAGGGGTGGGCGGCACCGAGAAGGGGGGGCTATGTGGGGAAAATATACGGACAGCTACTGGACAGAGCCCGAACACCACTGGACGAGACCAGACAGAAATGGGAGGACAAACTGGGGACAGAGATGGGATGGGGACTCTGGAGCGAAGCACTGAGCAGGGTGAGCTCCACCTCCTCCTGCGCAAGGCTAAGCCTAATGCAGCTTAAAGTGGTGCACAGAGCGCACCTGACCAGAACCCGAATGAGTAGGTTCTTCCCAGAGGTGAAGGATAAATGTGAATGGTACCAGAGGGGCCCGGCCAACCACACCCACATGTTTTGGGCTTGCCCCAAGCTTGCTGGGTTCTGGACAACCTTCTCCGAGGCAATGTCCAAGGTTGTGGGGGTGAGGGTGAAGCAATGCCCAATAGTGGCAATCTTCAGGGTATCGGAGCAGCCAGAGTTACACATGGGGAAGGGGGCCGACGCCCTTGCTTTCGCTTCCCTAATCGCACGCTGGAGAATCCTGCTCGGCTGGCGATCGGCAGCACCGCCCAAAGCTGCAGACTGGCTCGCTGACCTCTCGGAATTTCCTCACCTGGAGAAGATTAAGGAAGCCATCCGAGGGTCAGAGGAAGGCTTCCTGGATACTTGGGGACAGTTCAACGGCCTGTTCCAAAACCTGTTTGAGGCCAGCAGCGAGGAGTAAGTCAGGGAAAAATAAGATGAGGAACCAAAGAACTGCGCAACCCACGGGGGGTGATATCATAGACCGATTCAAAGGATGGGGGATGTCATAGACCAATTCAAAGGATGGGGGATATCATAGACCGATTCAAAGGATGGGGGATATCATAGACCGATTCAGAGGATGGGGGATATCATAGACCGATTCAGAGGATGCGGGATATCATAGACCGATTCAAAGGATGGGGGATATCATAGACCGATTCAGAGATTGTGGGATATCATAGACCGATTCAAAGGATGGGGGATATCATAGATCGATTCAGAGGATGGGGGATATCATAGACCGATTCAGAGGATGGGGGATATCATAGACCGATTCAGAGGATGGGGGATATCATAGACCGATTCAAAGGATGGGGGATATCATAGACCGATTCAGAGGATGGGGGATATCATAGACCGATTCAGAGGATGGGGGATATCATAGACCGATTCAGAGGATGGGGGATATCATAGACCGATTCAAAGGATGGGGGATATCATAGACCGATTCAGAGGATGGGGGATATCATAGACCGATTCAGAGGATGGGGGATATCATAGACCGATTCAAAGGATGGGGGATATCATAGATCGATTCAGAGGATGGGGGATATCATAGACCGATTCAGAGGATGGGGGATATCATAGACCGATTCAGAGGATGGGGGGATATCATAGACCGATTCAGAGGATGGGGGATATCATAGACCGATTCAGAGGATGGGGGATATCATAGACCGATTCAGAGGATGGGGGATATCATAGACCGATTCAGAGGATGGGGGATATCACAGACCGATTCAGAGGATTTGGGGATATCATAGACCGATTCAGAGGATTGGGGGATATCATAGACCGATTCAGAGGATGGGGGATATCATAGATCGATTCAGAGGATGGGGGCTTTCATAGACTGATTCAGAGGATTGGGGGATATCATAGACCGATTCAGAGGATGGGGGATATCATAGATCGATTCAGAAGACGGGGGATATCATAGGCCGATTCAGAGGATGGGAGATATCATAGACCGATTCAGAGGATGGGGGATATCATAGACCGATTCAGAGGATGGGGGCTATCATAGACTGATTCAGAGGATTGGGGGATATCATAGACCGATTCAGAGGATGGGGGATATCATAGATCGATTCAGAAGACGGGGGATATCATAGGCCGATTCAGAGGATGGGAGATATCATAGACCGATTCAGAGGATGGGGGATATCATAGACCGATTCAGAGGGCAGCAAAATGTATGTACAGTTAGTCAAATGAAGGACAAAACAAACCTCTCTGTAAAATAAAGCAAACTAGTCTGGGCAAGAAAAATGTATTGTCTATAAGCAACAACTGTTTATAAATATGAGAAAAGCCAATAAAAAAATATTCCAAAAAAAAAGACCCTCAGACGTTCACCCCCACATTGATGCTTCTGGGTCATTGCAAGCTGCCACAAGAGACAACAGCGATGGCAGTCAATCTGCAGCCCACACATATATCAACCTGGTGACTGATGCGAGGTTCTCCAGGGCAGGCAATTTTATAGACTTCTCCATGAACACCAGCAGTGTGATGAGAGGATTTATTTATTTTTAGTTTATTTTTCGATTGCCGTATTCTCCAAAGTTCAGGCCATGACTGATGTGACTTAATGGGTTCCTGCGCACACTTGGTGTCACCAATTGTTTCAAAGGTCTTCAAGCCACAAAGAAGAAAGCAAGGTCGCTCTTAGGTGAGCAAGGCAATCTTCTTGAACTCTGCCTCATGACATCTCTGAGGCAATCACACAATCAGTTATGCCCACACAAGAATATAGCCACGTTTTTGGGAATGTTAAACAATAACCTTGTGGGATTTGTCAGTTAGGTCGGCCCATAACTTCCGTTGAATCCTTAGGCGTGCAGATATCGTGTGCCACATATGCGCGTCGGACTATGTGGCGGTCCCGACACACGGACATGCGTGCTAAAAACAAGCCACGATTAAACTCCCGAACCAGTTGTATGAAAATGAATGGGGCAGCACTAACTCCACCTACTTGCCCCAATGCTAGGTACGTATTTACCTCTGCTTATTTACACATTTCCTTTTGTTCTAGCTGCAACAAGCAGAGGCAAGAGACATATTGGAGAGATTTTTTTAGGTGGGCTAATCTTTTGTCAATGTGTTTAAAATATGCTTAAAATGCACTCAAGTGAAAGAAAGATGCACATTTTTTATTTTGGTCTGTCTTGAGGCTCTTAATTCCATTAAAATGTACTTTCATACTTCACAAAGTGGGTTTGGAGTGTCTGTAATAAACTTAAGCTAAAATTCATTGAACATTGCTAAAGGCGCGATCTTCCAGCCTCGTTACATTCTCGCTCAAGCAAAACAAGGCTTGTGAATAGCGGGAGAAGTCAAAAACAGTGGACGGGACCCTTCGAAAACCGGTGGGGCAGGCAACTCTGGCGGGAAGGAGTGGCGTGAACCACTCCGGCGTGGGCCGCCCCGAAGGTGTGGAATCTCTGCACTTCAGGGGCTGGGCCAGCAGCGGAGTGCTTTGCGGCGGGGCTTGGCGCCATGCCAACCGGCGCCGAAGGACCTCCGCCGGCTGGCGCGAGTTGGCGCATGCGCGGGAGCACCAGCGTGTGCTGGCGCCATCGCAGCGCATGCGCAGGGGGGTTCATCTCTGCGTTGGCCATCGCGGACTGTTGCAGCGGCCGACGTGGAGGAATAGAGAGCCCCCACGGCACAGGCCCGCCCGCGGACCGGTGGGCTCCATTAGCGGGTCAGGCCACCAATGGGGCACTACCCAGGGCCAGATCCTCCCACGCCACCCCCCCCCCTCCGAGGACCCCGGAGGCCGCCCGTGGAGCTAGGTCCCACCGGCAAATACCTGTCGCAACATACGCCGGCAGGATCGGCCGAAAACAGGCGGCCACTTGGCCCATCGCGGGCCGGTGAATCGGCGGTGGGGCCGCTGCCAGCAGCCGCCGGCCGGCGCGGCGCAATTCCCGCCCCCGCAAAATCCCCGGCGCCAGAGAATTCAGCAGCCTGTGGGCTGGGATTCACGCCGCCCCCCCAGCGATTCTCCGACCTGGCCGGGGGGGGGGGGGGGGTGGTGTCGGAGAATCCAGCCCAAGATCCGCGCCAGGCGGCAAACAGTTTGCGATGCATCCGGCCCGCTCCCGTGGGCGAAACTAATAAATAAACTAATTATCACCACTTAAGCCCCATTGCCATTAAAGTACCGACGCCTTATCCAACAGCCTCCCATCATTCAGTGGCCTCCCCGCCAAGTGCTCACGCTGATTAGTACTCCTTTATAAAATTGTGAATCTGACAGAAGGGCTTCTGTGGGAAGCTGAGGAGATGAGTAGCCATCTTTGCTCACAGGCAAAGAGCTCGGGGCGCTGGGCTTGCTGCCCCAGTGCTCGGCAGGGGGTAGGGGACCCTCACAGGGGTGGGCCACCATGGGAGGGTAGGGGGCATTGGAGGGGCAACCGGGGGCAACCCTTGTCCCTGCCCGTCTGCCCCAACTCCCACTGACTGCTGAAGCCTCTGGCCCTGCAGTTGACGTTCCTTTAGGGAGCTGGCAATCGTGGTTAAGTGAGCACTCAACCCAATCCAAGTGGATTCCCATGGGTGGGCCGGCCATGTATCATGTGGGAGGCATTGGCTAGGATCCCAATCAGACAATGATGCCTGCACAGTGTTCCTGAACACTGCAGGAGGCAACACCTCACACACAGCAGCATGGCAGCATTGTGGATAGCACAATTGTTTCACAGCTCCAGGTTCCCAGGGTCGATTCCGGCTTGGGTCACTATCTGTGCGGAGTCTGTACGTCCTCCCCGTGTGTGCGTGGGTTTCCTCCGGGTGCTCCGGTTTCCTCCCACAGTCCAAAGATGTGCAGGTTAGGTGGATCGGCCGTGATAAATTGCCCTTAGTGTCCAACATTGCCCTTAGTGTTGGGTGGGGTTACTGGGTTGTGGGGATAGGGTGGAGGTGTTGATCTTGGGGAGGGCGCTCTTTCCAAGAGCCGGTGCAGACTCGATGGGTCGAATGTCCTCCTTCTGCTCTGCAAATTCTATGCTATGGTCAAACAGAAGCCAACATCCGAACACCCAGGAGATGAGTCACAGCTCTGGGGACATGTCCATGGCTGGAGGGTGGGTGACTGCCACGGGGAGGGGTACAGGATCTGGGGCCTGGGGGGGGGGGGGCGGGGGGGGGAGGTGCGGCTGGATATGCCTGGGCAGGGCGTTCTGTGTGGAGGGGAGGGGGAGGGATCAGTGGGGGAGGGTGCCAGGGTGCAGGGTGGGAGCCACCACTGTTTGTCAGTCTCCCAAATCCTTACAGATATTGAACGCTATGGCAGGGATGTTGGACGCAGAGGTTGCCCTAGTGCTGCTGCTGCTACACAACGTGGTTAGACGCCAGAGAAGGCGGCAGCAGCAGCATCTGCAGATACTCGAGGCAGTGGCCCAGGGTGCAGGCCCCCGCCCCATTAGGCTAGGGAGGGATCCAGAGGGGGAGTCCCACGGCGGCCCAGGGTGTGCAGGCACCACATGTCCTTTGAACAAATGACGGACAGCGTGTACCACAGGAGGCTCCACCTCAACAAGGAGATGGTGCAACACCTGTGCCATGTCCTTGCGGACACCCGCCCCCAGTGGCCATCATGGTCATTGCAGCCCTGAACCTTTAAGCCACAGGCTCATTCCAGGGCTCGAGCGGGGACCTGTGCGGCATCTCACAGGCCACAACCCACAAGTGCATCCAGCAGGTCACGAATGTCCTGCATGCCCGTGCAAAAAACTACATTGGCCGGGATTCTCCGACCCCCCTCCCCCGTCGGGTCGGAGAATCCCCGGGGGGCAGCGCGAATCCCGCCCTGCCAATCCGACGGCGACTGCGTATTCTCCAATGCCGGTTTACGGGTGGGGGCAGGGATCACGCCACGCTGGAGGGGGCCATTGGTAGCGCCCCCGCCGGCAACTCTGCGGGCCCCGATGGGCCGAGTGGCTGCCCGTTTTTGGCCAGTCCTGCCGGCGTGGATTCGACATGGTCTCACACGGGAGACCTGGCCGGTAAGTCGGCTGGTGCGGTCCTCGGGTGGGGGGGGGGGGGGGGGGGGGGGAGGCCTGGCCCGCGATCGGGGCCCACCGATCTGCGGGCGGGCCTGTGCCGGGGGGGCACTCCTTCCTTCTGCGCCAGCCCCTGTAGAGCTCCGCCATGGCCAGCCAGGAGAAGACGCCCCCCTGCGCATGCGCCAGAATACGCCGGCCGGTCGGCGCATGCACTAACTCGCACCGGCTGGCGCGGCGCCAACCCCTCCAGCATCCACCGAGCCCACGGAAGTGCGGAGAATTCCGCTCCTTCCGGTTGGCCCGACGCCGGACTGGTTCGTGCCGTTTCTGATGCCGGCGTTGGGCCATCACGTCGATTTCGGTGAAACCCGCTTATTGTCTTTGACACGGACCAAGCCCAACAAGATTCCCGGGAAGCAGGTATCCCAGCCATCACTGGGATACCCCAAGAGTCACCCTCTTTGTTGTGGTCTGCTGTATCCTCCACAACCTCACACAGCAGAGGGACGACGAGCTGTAGGTTGGTGATGAGGAACATGTGACCATCTCCAAAGACGAGGAGGACGATGATGATGATGAGGCTCCGGGCCAGCAGGGGCTGGAGGATGAGGCCAGGGGTGAACCTAAGGCCCAGCTACAGGACAGGCGCAGCGGTGAGGATCCGGCAAACCTGGAGACCCAGGGAGGACCTCATACTCGTCCGATTCACCTAAGATGTGGCCTGGTCCGTTTTTGCAACCTTACCCTCCCAGTTCTGTGTCACGTCAGTCCAGGATGCTGGTCTGTGTTGGCACTGTCAACGGGTCACTGCCGAGGGCAAGCGGGATGATGACAACCTGCAGAGAGCTGAGCGCTGATGCTCCTCAATCGATGCCATAGTCTGACCCCTGCCTGTCTGCTGAGTGCTCGCCCACACCCATCACCTGCACGCAGTGATGCATTGCGGAAGAAAGTGACAGAGGCTTCCTACTGGTTGTGCACAAGTGAGTTTATTGTTCTATACAGGTCCCCACTCTCCCGATGGTGCCGCACTCCACCCCCCAACCCCCACCCTCCGCAACCCCCCCGCCCCACCCCCCTCACTCCCTACCTAATCCGTTCCCCCCTCTCCCAGTGCCCTCAAGTGATTTTCGACATGCTTGGCCCTCCTAGCTCTACCATTACATCTCGGTGTCTCCCCAGGATGCACTTCTGACATGGATGCAGCCAGCTGCTTACCTAGTATCATGGCCTTTGAAACCCCTCGTGGGCATCCTCTGGGGGCTCTGGGGCCGGAGGGGCCTGTCGACGGCACATGCACAGCCGTGCCGCCCTGTCCCATGTGTTGACGTCGAGATGCGGCCGCATCAGAGGGGTGGAACTCGGGCGAGAAGGTGGCCACTGTCCCCAATCCATGGGACAGGCCCGGGTTAGCACTTAGCAGGCCCGGGTTAGCACTAACCAGTAGGTGCCCATAGGGCCCTGGGGTCCACCTTGAGATGGAGGAGCAACTGGTCTGAGCCCCGGCTGCCCCTGCTCCATCTGGCTCTGCCAGCACTGACGGTTCCCAAAGTGTGCACCATGGTGTCGACTCCCTCGGCGATGCTCGTCAGTGACTGGGTCACGTCCCCCAGTGACCAGGCCACGCTCTGCAGTGCCTCGGCAATGCCCACCTGCGACTGGGACAAGCTCCGCAGCGTCTCGGCCATTCCCATCTGAGAGCGGAACATGTCCCGCAGAACCTCATCAAGGTCAGCCTGGTACTGGGCGATATCCCCCAATGAGACCCTCGGCCATGGCCGTCACCGACTGAGCGACACGTTGGACACCTTCACTAATGCTGCTGATGTCGTGCACCAGGCTCTCCACTGCGGTCGCCACCTTAGCAGTGTTGGCTTTGGTGCCACCCATCGCTGGCACCATCTCATGCACCCCTAGCCTCTGGGACTCCTCGAAGCGGCTATTGATCTGCTGGAGTGAACATCCAGGTTGGTCCCTATCATCTCCATCAGCTCTGGGTACATCTGTACCAGAGGCTCTGCATCAGGCTGGGACCCAGCTGGGTCCTGGGATCCAGCAGCTCTCTGACTGCTGACTCCTCTGAGGGATCCTGTCTCCACCTGATGTGCATCATCAACTGTGTGGTGCTCAGCAGATTATGCCCCAGAAGACTGTCCACTACCATGTCCCACCGTGTGCTGGTGGAGGGTGGGGACGACAGCTGTGCCGCGACTATAACGGTTGCATTCTTGGAAGCTTTCCTCCGATGTGTTCTGATCGGAGTCAGGAGAGGGTGCCGCCCAGGATGAGCAGGTGCCGTCGGCTGGAGGACCTGCAGGAGAATGGACATGTGGTCAGTGGGAGGGATGGGTCAGGCAGTAATGCAATCACTACTCCTGTTTGACAGGTCCTCCGGGTGGAACCCGGTGGTTCCTCACCTCTGCAGGTTCCTCCAACGTCCGCCTGGGTGAGCATTCTGTCCTTGCCCTCACCGGTCACCTCCAGGGCGCGCTCCTCGAAGGAGGTGAGGATTCTTAAGTCTGGCACCCCAGCGCCAGCCTGTGCCCTCTCCCGCTGATTATGGCAGAGCTTTTCCTGAGGAGACACAGAGAAGGCATCGTTAGCCATACGTGTGGTTCACAGTGATGGGGGTGGGGGTGAAGGCAGGGTTGGGGAGGAGGGAGGGTTGAAGGGGGAGGGGGATAGAGGGAGGGTTGGGGGCCGCTGGGGGTTGCCCCCTTGGGGGGTTGGGGGCGGGGGGGGGGGGAAGTTGTTGGTATCTGCTGACTCATGCTGCCTGATGTAGGTTGTTGACCTTCTTCCGGCACTGGAGGCCAGTCCTCTTGGTCCCACTGCCCAAGATGACAGCTGCCGCTTCCACATCCAGGCAACACTGACAGCCTTGCGGCTCACTCTCCGGGACCCTCGGGGAACAGTACTTCAACACCCCCACCCCACCCCCACCCCCGGACCTCCACCGTGGGCAGTACGGTAGCATAGTGGTTAGCACTGTGGCTTCACAGCGCCGGGGTCCCAGGATCGATTCCCAGCTTGGGTCACTGTCTGTGCGGAGTCTGCACGTTCTCCCCGTGTCTGCGTGGGTTTCCTCCGGGCGCTCCGGTTTCCTCCCACAAGTCCCGAAAGACGTGCTATTAGGTCATTTGGGCATTTCTGAATTTTCCCTCTGTGTATCCGAACTGCCGCCGGGATGTGACGACTCGGGGCTTTTCATAGTGACTTCATTGCAGTGTTAATAAAAATTCTGGGGATCCCTGCCATTTGAGTGATGGGGAGCGGAATAAATGCGGAAGGGCTTAAAAAGATAAACATATTGATTCTAATTTATTAAAATTACATTTTAACTTTAAAAAGTAAGCCTACTTGTGACAATAAAGATTATTATTATAGGAGCCTCCCCAGGTCAGCATCCCTGGATCCTGAGACTGGTCTTGTCGGCGCTGTTGGCTGAGCAGGTGCAGCCTAAGCTTGTTCGCGGGGGGGGGGGGGAGTTGGCAAGCACGGTGCCGGCGAATCAGCTGGCGAGCCTTCATTTGGGGCGAGAAGCCTGTGAGGCCTCTTGAAGTGGACCAATTAACGTTGAATTGCATTGCCGGCCTCGCTGGGCCAAGTGCCGGGAAGCTCGCGGCAATTCCCGCGCGCGACGACACTTGGAAACTTTTCCGGAGATTTGCACTCATGCATTTTCAGTAGTGTTGTTTACTTCAGTCTTAAGTGTCTCCCTGATGTCAGGTTGATCCTTACAAATCTCTTGATGATTCCGGTATATTATTGTGAGAAATATGCCACTTAGCTGCTTCAAATGTTTTCGGAAAGTTTAATGCAAGCCTCCTGCAAGCTGATGTGAGTGTGAACGATCTGTCTGACGGGCAGATGAGGAGGCCCAGCCTCCAAGTGACGCAAGGGAAGCTCAACATTGCCTGGCACCTGCTTTTGGACATTGATTTAAAAAGATTAACTATGTCCTTCCCTCCATTCCCGCCCTCCCTCCCTATGTCCAAAAATAAGACAACGGAACCGTTTTGTTAAAGTAAAAATATATACTTTATTGCGGAAATTTGGTAAAGCTGAGGTAGTTCTTCACCAAAATGTCAAACAGCAGCTACTAACGTTAAACATTATGTTAAATGTTAATATGGTATCAAAGTTTAGTATTTATAACATTATTTTTGTTAATAAATGTTTTCAATTGAACTTTACAGACTTCTACAAATGTCTCATTGCACAAAACACAACATTTAAATTCTATACGCTAATAATTCGAACTCAACAACATAATTGAAGTAAACAAAGCATAAATATGCTAATAAAATGTATTTTTCAAATCTTGCTATCTTACAAATATAAAAATAGGAGCAGAAGGAGGCCATTCAGCCCTTTTGAGCCTGCTCCGCTGTTCATTATGATCATAGCTGATCATCCAACTCAATAGCCTCATCTCGCCTCCCCCTTATATCCTTTGATCCCCTTCGCCCCAAGTGCTATATCTAACTGCTCCTTGAAAATATACTTTGGCCTCAACTATTTTCTGTGGTAGCGAATTCCACAGGCTGACCACTGCCTGGGTGAGGAAATTTCTCCTCCTCTCAGTCCTATGTTATCTATCTCGTAACCTCAGACTGCGACTCCTGGTTCTGGATACACCCAGCATCGGGAACATCCTTCCTGCATTTTATAGGTTTCTATGATATCCACCCTCATTCTTCTGAACTCCAGCGAACACAATCCAAACCAACTTAATCTCTGCTCATGCCAGTCCCGCCATACCAGGAATCAGGCTGGTAAACCTTCACTGCACTTCCTCTAAGCAAGAACAAGCTTCCTCAGATAAGGAGGCAAGACTGCACACAATACTCCAGGTGTGGCCTCACCAAGGCCTTGTATAATTGCAACAACACATCCCTGCTCCAGTACTCAAATCCTCTTGTAATGAGGGCCAACATACTATTTGCCTTCTTTACCGCCTGCTGTACCTGCATGCTTACCTGTGACTGGTGTGCGAGGACACCCAGGTCTTGTTGCAGATTCCCCTCTACTAATTTATGGCCATTCAGATAATACTCTGCCTTCGCGTTTCTGCTACCAAAGTGGATAGCCTCACATTTTTCTCCAAATTGTCCTGCATCTGCCATTGATTTTCCCACCCACTCAACTTGCCAAATCACACTGAAGGCTCTCTGCATCCTCCTCACAGCTCACCCTCCCACCCAGCTTTGTGCCATCTGCAAAGTTAGAGATATTACCTTTAGTTCCCTCATCTAAATCATTAATATATATGGGATCCCAGCAGTGATCCCTGCGGTTACCACACTAGTCACTGCCTGCCATCTGGAAAAAGGAACAATTTATCCCTTTTCTTTGTTTCCTGTCTGTCAACCAGTTTTCTATCCATCTCAATACAGTACACCTAATCCCATGCACTTTAATTTTAATGCCCTGAAGTATAGAGACATGTGAAAGCTTCTACCCTGAAGGGAAGTTTTTCCATTATAACACTTATGACCAGGTCAGAACAATCTCCTAGGTAACTTTATGGCACCTCCTAGCATTTAGAACATAGAACATAGAATAATACAGCGCAGTACAGGCCCTTCGGCCCACGATGTTGCACCGAAACAAAAGCCATCTAACCTACACTATGCCATTATCATCCATATGTTTATCCAATAAACTTTTAAATGCCCTCAATGTTGGCGAGGTCACTACTGTAGCAGGTCGGGCATTCCACGGCCTCACTACTCTTTGCGTAAAGAACCTACCTCTGACCTCTGTCCTATATCTATTACCCCTCAGTTTAAAGTTATGTCCCCTCGTGCCAGCCATATCCATCCGCGGGAGAAGGCTCTCACTGTCCACCCTATCCAACCCCCTGAGCATTTTGTATGCCTCTATTAAGTCTCCTCTTAATCTTCTTCTCTCCAACGAAAACAACCTCAAGTCCATCAGCCTTTCCTCATAAGATTTTCCCTCCATACCAGGCAACATCCTGGTAAATCTCCTCTGCACCCGCTCCAAAGCCTCCACGTCCTTCCTATAATGCGGTGACCAGAACTGTACGCAATACTCCAAATGCGGCCGTACCAGAGTTCTGTACAGCTGCAACATGACCTCCCGACTCCGGAACTCAATCCCTCTACCAATAAAGGCCAACACTCCATAGGCCTTCTTCACAACCCTATCAACCTGGGTGGCAACTTTCAGGGATCTATGTACATGGACACCTAGATCCCTCTGCTCATCCACACTTTCAAGAACTTTACCATTAGCCAAATATTCCGCATTCCTGTTATTCCTTCCAAAGTGAATCACCTCACACTTCTCTACATTAAACTCCATTTGCCACCTCTCAGCCCAGCTCTGCAGCTTATCTATATCCCTCTGTAACCTGCTACATCCTTCCACACTATCGACAACACCACCGACTTTAGTATCGTCTGCAAATTTACTCACCCACCCTTCTGCGCCTTCCTCTAGGTCATTGATAAAAATGACAAACAGCAACGGCCCCAGAACAGATCCTTGTGGTACTCCACTTGTGACTGTACTCCATTCTGAACATTTCCCATCAACCACCACCCTCTGTCTTCTTTCAGCTAGCCAATTTCTGATCCACATCTCTAAATCACCCTCAATCCCCAGCCTCCGTATTTTTTGCAATAGCCTACCGTGGGGAACCTTATCAAACGCTTTGCTGAAATCCATATACACCACATCAACTGCTCTACCCTCATCTACCTGTTCAGTCACCTTCTCAAAGAACTCAATAAGGTTTGTGAGGCATGACCTACCCTTCACAAAGCCATGCTGACTATCCCTGATCATATTATTCCTATCGAGATGATTATAAATCTTGTCTCTAATAATCCCCTCCAAGACTTTACCCACTACAGACGTGAGGCTCACCGGTCTATAGTTGCCGGGGTTGTCTCTGCTCCCCTTTTTGAACAAAGGGACCACATTTGCTGTCCTCCAGTCCTCTGGCACTATTCCTGTAGCCAATGATGACATAAAAATCAAAGCCAAAGGTCCAGCAATCTCTTCCCTGGCCTCCCAGAGAATCCTAGGATAAATCCCATCAGGTCCCGGGGACTTATCTATTTTCAGCCTGTCCAGAATTGCCAACACCTCTTCCCTACGTACCTCAATGCCATCTATTCTATTAGCCTGGGGCTCAGCATTCTCCTCCACAACATTATCTTTTTCCTGAGTGAATACTGACGAAAAATATTCATTTAGTATCTCGCCTATCTCTTCAGACTCCACACACAATTTCCCATCCCTGTCCTTGACTGGTCCTACTCTTTCCCTAGTCATTCGCTTATTCCTGACATACCTATAGAAAGCTTTTGGGTTTTCCTTGATCCTTCCTGCCAAATACTTCTCATGTCCCCTCCTTGCTCGTCTTAGCTCTCTCTTTAGATCCTTCCTCGCTACCTTGTAACTATCCATCGCCCCAACCGAAACTTCACACTTCATCTTCACATAGGCCTCCTTCTTCCTCTTAACAAGAGATTCCACTTCCTTGGTAAACCACGGTTCCCTCGCTCGACGCCTTCCTCCCTGTCTGACCGGTACATACTTATCAAGAACACGCAGTAGCTGATCCTTGAACAAGCCCCACTTATCCAGTGTGCCCAACACTTGCAGCCTACTTCTCCACCTTATCCCCCCCAAGTCACGTCTAATGGCATCATAATTGCCCTTCCCCCAGCTATAACTCTTGCCCTGCGGTGTATACTTATCCCTTTCCATCATTAACGTAAACGTCACCGAATTGTGGTCACTATCCCCAAAGTGCTCTCCTACCTCCAAATCCAACACCTGGCCTGGTTCATTACCCAAAACCAAATCCAACGTGGCCTCTCCTCTTGTTGGCCTGTCAACATATTGTTTCAGGAAACCCTCCTGCACACACTGTACAAAAAACGACCCATCTATTGTACTCGAACTATATCTTTTCCAGTCAATATTTGGAAAGTTAAAGTCTCCCATAATAACTACCCTGTTACTTTCGCTCATATCCAGAATCATCTTCGCCATCCTTTCCTCTACATCCCTAGAACTATTAGGAGGCCTATAAAAAACTCCCAACAGGGTGACCTCTCCTTTCCTGTTTCTAACTTCAGCCCATACTACCTCGGAAGAAGAGTCCCCATCTAGCATCCTCTCCGCCACCGTAATACTGCTCTTGACTAGCAGCGCCACACCTCCCCCTCTTTTGCCTCCTTCTCTGAGCTTACTAAAACACCTAAACCCCGGAACCTGCAACATCCATTCCTGTCCCTGCTCTATCCATGTCTCCGAAATGGCCACAACATCGAAGTCCCAGGTACCAACCCATGCTGCCAGTTCCCCTACCTTGTTTCGTATACTCCTGGCATTGAAGTAGACACACTTCAAACCACCTACCTGAACACTGGCCCCCTCCTGCGACGTCAAATCTGTGCTCCTGACCTCTCTACTCTCATTCTCCCTTACCCTAAAACTACAATGCATGTTCCCATGCCCCTGCTGCATTAGTTTAAACCCCCCCAAAGAGCACTAACAAATCTCCCCCCCAGGATATTTGTGCCCCTCAGGTTCAGATGTAGACCATCCTGTCTGTAGAGGTCCCACCTTCCCCAGAAAGAGCCCCAGTTATCCAGAAATCTGAATCCCTCCCGCCTGCACCATCCCTGTAGCCACGTGTTTAAATGCTCTCTCTCCCTATTCCTCATCTCACTATCACGTGGCACGGGCAACAACCCAGAGATAACAACTCTGTTTGTTCTAGTTCTGAGCTTCCATCCTAGCTCTCTGAAAGCCTGCCTGACATCCTTGTCCCCTTTCCTACCTATGTCGTTAGTGCCAATGTGGACCACGACTTGGGGCTGCTCCCCCTCCCCCCTAAGGACCCGGAAAACACGATCCGAGACATCACGTACCCTTGCACCTGGGAGGCAACATACCAAACGTGAGTCTCTCACGCTCCCACAAAATCTCCTATCTGTGCCCCTGACTATAGAGTCCCCAATTACTAATGCTCTGCTCCTCTCCCCCCTTCCCTCCTGAGCAACAGGGACAGACTCCGTGCCAGAGGCCCGTACCCCATGGCTTACCCCTGGTAAGTCCCCCCCCCCACAAGTATCCAAAGCGGTATACTTGTTTCTCAGGGGAACGACCGCAGGGGATTCCTGCACTGACTGCTTTTTCCCAGTCCCTCTTACAGTTACCCACCTATCTCCAATCCTTGGTGTAACTAATTCCCTGAAGCTGCTATCTATGACCCCTTCTGCCTCCCGAATGATCCGAAGTTCCTCCAACTCCTGCTCCAGTTCCCTAACTCGGTCTTGGAGGAGCTGGAGATGGCAGCACTTCCTGCAGGTAAAATCAGCAGGGACACTAACTGCATCCCTCACCTCAAACATCCTGCAGGAGGAACATTGCACTCCCTTCCCTGCCATTTCTCTTACTTTCTACCAAGATCTGGCTAACAACTAAATTAAATTTTTATTAAAAAATAATAAAAAAATAATAAAATATGGTACTTACCTCAGACCAATGGGTTTTATTATTAGGTTAGAGGAGGAGGGCGGGTGGGAGACACTACACGTGTAGTGTCTCAGGTTTCCTCTCCACCAGAATTTATTGGTGAGGGTCTTCCCAGACGTCCGTGGGTCGACTTCCTGTTCCCGCCTAAAAAACTCCCAGCAACCACTTCCGCAATGCTCCCGCTGAAACTGACTCACCAGCTGTTCTCACGCCGAAATCGACACCATTTATGGCACCTCAGAAGGTGCAAGGCGACTGTCTTATTTACATTGAATGGGCTAGTTCATAACAGTTTTGATTTGATTTGATTTAGTGCCACATGTACCGAAGTACTGTGAAAAGTATTTTTCTGCGGCCAAGGGGACGTACACAGTACGTATTTAGTAGACAAAAAACAATAATCAACAGAGTACATTGACAAATGGTACATCGACAAATATTGATTGGTTACAGTGCGGAACAAGGGGCCAAACAAAGCAAATACATGAGCAAGAGCAGCATAGGGCGTCGTGAATTGTGTTCTTACAGGGAACAGATCAGTCCGAGGGGGAGTCATTGAGGAGTCTAGTAGCTGTGGGGAAGAAGCTGTTCCTATGTCTGGATGTGTAGTACCCAATATTACTGCATTTTTGAAACCTCAGAAAGTTAGCAAACAGACATCAAGATTGCATTTGAAACATCAAAAGCTAAGCTGGCAGAACAGCCACTTTTCCCTTTCTTAACTCTTGCAGTCAGAAAGATTTTCATTTTTAACAATTACTTTTTTATTAAGATTTACACATACGCTGGCTGAACACGTTAAATCATTCAGTTTCTTTCGGCACTGATCCACCGCCCTGGGCATGACATTGTTCGCTGTGAGAATGTTCACTGTCTGCTTCCAAGCCATTTATTGATGTTTTCCAGGAGGTTTGGATTTTCCACAGCCTAGAGTATAAACTCTCCACTGTTCAACCTCATGCAATAAGGTGTCCAGCTCATCGTCTGTGAAGTTCTGATTTCACTTCTTCATGACTAAATTTTCAGTTGCCATATGCAACATTAAAAAATAAGTTGTATAATAATATAGTGCAGATTTAGATAGTAGTTTCTCAGAATTAAAACAAATAATGGGTGGCACAGTGACGTAGTGGTTAGCACTGCTGCCTCATGGCACCGAGGACCCAGGTTCGTTCCCGGCACAGATCACTGTCTGTGGGGGGTTTGCACATTCTCCCCATGTCTGCGTGGGTCTCACCCCACAACCCAAAACCTGGGCAGGTGATTTGGTTACCAGAACGAAGTGAACACAGTGGTTAGCACCATTGCTTCACAGCGCCAGGGTCCCAGGTTCGATTCCCGGCTTGGGTCACTGCACATTCTCCCCGGGTCTGCGTGGGTTTCCTCCAGGTGGCACTTTCCTCCCACAAGTCCCGAAAGACGTGCTTGTTAGGTGAATTGGACATTCTGAATTCTCCCTCAGTGTACCCGAACAGGCGCCGGAGTGTGGCGACTAGGGGATTTTCACAGTAACTTCATTGCAGTGTAAGCTTACTTGTGACACTGAGAAAGATTTTTATTCTCCTCCTTTATCACATTTTCTCCCAAATTTGCACCCACCATCAATAAACAATAATCGGTAACGAATATAATGTCAATCCCCATATTAATAACAACAATCCCATCCTCCCAACAAACCCCAAACATTAGCCCGCATGTTATCATAAACAAATAACAAAAAGGAATCGGGGCGGGTTCTCCGCCCGCTGCGCCATATTTATGCCCTGACCCGCCGGCGGGATTCTCCGTTACGCCGGCCGGTCAATGGGGTTTCCTATTGTGGGGCAGCCCCACGCCGTCTGGAAACCCCCGGGTGCCAGCAAAACGGGGAATCACCCCGGCAGAGAATCCCGCCCCACAAATCACCCATAGTCACCATTAACACACATAGTCCCCCTCCCGCCAACCACCCCCCCCCCCCCCAATTAATGTTCGCTGTTATCCAGTTCTTGAAAGTGCATAATGAATAATACCCCTGAATTGTAGAACCCCTCCGTCCTTCCCCTCAGTTCAAACTTAACCTTCTCAAGAGTCATGAATTCCAACAGGTCCCCCCGCCACGCCAGGGCACAGGGTGGAGAGGTTGCTCCCCATCCCATCAGGATCTGCCTTTGGCTGATCAACGAGGCGAAGGCTACAACATCTGCCTACGCACTCGTTTCCAACCCCGGCTGGTCCGACACCCCGAATATGGCCTCCCGAGGGCCCGGGTCCAGTTTCACGTGCACCACTTTCGAGAATACCCTAAAAACCTCCTTCCAGTAATCCTCCAGCTTTGGACAGGACCAAAACATATGAACGTGATTTGCAGGGGCTACCCCCGCAACGTTCACACACCGTCTATCCCTTCAAAGAATCGCCTCATCCTCGCCCTTGTGAGGTATGCTTTATGTACCACCTTCAGCTGTATCAGCCCCAACCTTGCGCACGAGGTGGAGGCGTTCACTCTCCGGAGCACCTCACACCAGAACCCCTCCTCCAAACTCTCTCCCAACTCTTCCTCCCACTTTGTTTTGATCCCTTCCAGTGGTGCCGTCTCCTCTTCCAAAAAGCCCCATAAACCGCCGACACTACCCCCTTCTCCAGTCCCCCTGTCATCAGCACCTCCTCCAGCAATGTTGGGGCCGGCTCCACAGGGAAGCTCTGTATCTCCTTTCTGGCAAAATCTCGAACCTGTATGTATCTCAACATTTCCCCAACCCCTGCCGAGACACGACAAAATATTCACTCTTGTCTAGATTTAATTTGTACCCCAAGAAAGACCCAAACACCCTAAGCAGCTCCAATATTCCCCCTATTGACACACTTGGTTCCAACACGTATAACAACAAGTCATCGGCATACAAGGACATCCTATGCTCTGTCCCATCCCCCCGCCAGCCCCCCCCCCACCCACCCCCCTCTCCCCCCACACTATCCCTTTCCATACCCCCGAACTTCTTAATGCGATGGCTAATGACTCAATCGCGAGTGCAAACAGCAGGGGGGACATAGGACATCCCTGCCTAGCCCCACGGTGGAGAGAAAAGTATCTCAAGCTGATATTGTTTGTGCGGACACTCGCCTTCGGCTCCTTATATAATAGCTTTACCCAGTTCACAAACCTTGGTCCAATCCCAAACGGTTCCAGAACTGCCATCAAGTACCCCCATTCTACCCGGTCAAACGCCTTCTCAGCGTCCAATGCCACAACCACCTCTTTTTCCTTCCCCTCCGCCGGTGCCCTAACCACGCTCAATACCCGTCTAATGTTTGAAAAGAGCTGCCTCCCTCTCACGAACCCCGTCTGATCTTCACCTATCACCTTCGGGAGGCACTCCTCCAGCCTATATGCCAGTATCTTCGCCAATACTCTTGCGTCCACATTTAAAAGTGATACGGGCCTATACGACCCACACTCCCTCGGATCCTTATCTTTTTGAAACAACAGGGAAATCAATGCCTGCCTTAAAGTTTATGATAACACCCCCTTCCCTGTCACCTCCTCAAACATCCCCACCATCAGGGGTGCCAGCTTATCCTTGAACTTTTTATAATATTCCACCGGAAACCCTCCAGCCCTGCCACATTCCCCGACTGCAGCCTCCCAATCGCATCTTTTATCTCCTGCTCTACTATCGCTCCTTCTAATGTAGCCCTATCCCCCTCCCCTAACCTCAGGTACTCGAGACCATCTAGAAATTCCTGCATCTCCCAGTCTCCCCCAGGTGGCTCTGACCTGTACAACCTCTCATTCCTCAAAGACCTTGTTAATCAGATCCGGAGCCACCACCAACTTCCCTGCCCTGTCCCTCAACTGATAAAGGTTATTATTAAAAAAATACGTAACCCCCATTTTAAAAAAACCCGATGAACCTCCCGGCCAGAGCAACAGCCTTCGGCCTATGTCGGGACAGTCTTTACAGGCCCCAGCACGGAGATCTCAATTTCCAGATTGTCGTCTGCAGCCTTTTAAGTTGCATCAATTCAAATGTCTATCCAAATACTTTTGAAATGTTATGAGAGTTTCTGCCATCATTTCAGGCACTTTGTCTTTGTCTTTGACTTTGTCTATATATATATGTTTCTGGAACCTACCTCTTCATTCACCTGAGGAAGGAGCAGTGCTCCGAAAGCTAGTGATTTGAAACAAACCTGTTGGACTTTAACCTGGTGTTGTAAGACTTCTTACTGTGCCCACCCCAGTCCAACGCCGGCATCTCCACATCATGACATTTTGATTGACAGTGTTGAGAGATTATTAAACGATTATCTGTCTTTCATGTTGTAAGTAAAAAAGTATTTGTTTTTATAACAGATTGGCCACTTGAGGAGATTTACATTTTTTTAAATGGATTTCATGGCTGAGAATTGTTTTTATTATGAAGCATTTGAATATGTCAGCTCTATTAGATTGTTAGAAGTTTATTTTTTTAATAGCCTTTTCAAAGATATCCTGAAACCTCGGTAGTAGACACTGGGTGAGCGGTGAGGAAGGTACATGGGGGACGGGGCATCTATGGAATGAGCAGGGACACACATGAGTTATTGCAGCATAGGGAATATGAGCAGCATGAAGATGGCATGGGAGTATTGGGGACATGGAAATGGAGCTGGCTAGAGGGCATGGAGGAGACATGGAGTATTGTGGACGTGAAGGGGACACGGAAATATGGAGGACATGTGCGGATGGGTGTGGGGGGGGGGGTGTATGGTGAGGGTTCGAGGGCCTGACATTCAATGTTAAGATTAGTCCAATGTCCCAGTAAATGAGGGGAGAATATGTAAACTCCAGATGGATCGTGACCCGGGGCCATACCCAGATCCTCGGCGCTGTGAGGCAGCAGTGCTAACCACTGTGCCACCATGGGGGCGCCCTTTTAAAGGATACAGATCTGCCGGGTTTAGAAGTTTCCAACTCGACATTCCCGTCTCCTCAACGTATAGCCTAGAGTTCAGGATCAGGTAAGTGCAGGGGATCACATGGCAAGGAGGGGAAGTGAGGCCCAGAGGCAGCAATGAGAAAGGGACAGGGACGGGGGTTGGTTGGGGTTCAATGGAGAGGCCAGCGGGAGGGAGCAGGCATAGAGGAAGACCTTCAGAGGGGTGCCTGATGTAGAAATGGGCTCCTGAGGGAATCACTTCTCCCCTGCTCTGGCCCACTCAGTACTTGCCCCACCATTGACTCCACCCACCAGCCTCAAAATTTAGGCCTACTGACAAATAAATGGCCACTCATGGGCCTCAGTTGGAGTGAGAGTGTGTGGGCTACTCTAGGTCTCGCCCATACCCCCACCCTCAAATTATGGACAAGACAGCAGTGGGTGAGAGATGGCAGCAAGGTCACCCAGATTTTACTGCCCTTCCCCCTGCCCCCCCCCCCCCCCCCCCCCGCCCCCCTCCATGAATAAAAAACGTGGCAGCTATAGGGAAAAGGCTGGGGAGTGGTAGGAGGTAAATTACTCCAGATCGAGGGCCAACACAGCCATGACGGGCCGAATGGCTGCCTCCTGTGCAATTTTGCCAGGTGAGGGAATCAGAACGTTCTGCCCCTGTTGTGTTACAGGAAGGGCAGCGGCTTTTCAGCACCTATGTAAAAGCCTCTTGCAGAATTTCACAGGCTGCTCCCACAGCTGTAGTAGCTGCGTGTGTTTGTGGCACTTCACTGAACAGATTCTGAAGACGTGTGTGTGTCAAGTCGCGATGGTTAAGTGCCTCAATAATGTATTGTTTGCCAGGAAATAATACTTCCACTGGAGCATACCAACTGGGACTAATGGAAATGGAAACAAAATACTGTGAAGTGAAATGATTGCTGTTGAATTTAGAATCGGGATTGGAAAATAAAATATTGTGTCTAAATTGTCTCGTATCATATTTTGAAGAGAAACTAATTAGTGCAGAACTGTCAGCACAAGGGACTACAATCAATGTAATAACCAGCATCTGTCTGCACTTCCCCACCACTCTCCACTTAATGTCTTATTTACTTTGTGTGGTGTTTTTTATGTGTGACTGATAGCACACAGTGACAGTAACGTCACATTGCCTTAATTGATCTTCCCTTCTGCGTTCTCTTCTTCTTTTTTTCGGAAGGAGCAGACTCTTGCTGGGAACGGGGAGGTGAGTTTTCCCATCCCAGCGCTCGGTGGGGTCTAACGGTTCTGGCTCTAATAGTCACTGTAATGGAAACAGGCCAACCACTCCAGGATTTTCTGTAATCAGCCTCATTAAGCATTCAGAAGTAGCTCCCCCTGCTGGCCGACGCAGGGAGCCCAGAGGACAATGGTTAATAGATGGTTGGTGGTGGACCAGTAATGCTCTCTGGTCAGCCTCCAGCTGGTTGTTGCCCCAACCCCTCCCCCGCTCCCACCTCTCTTCCCATTGGTGGCTACT
This sequence comes from Scyliorhinus torazame, assembly GCF_047496885.1. NCBI lineage: Eukaryota > Metazoa > Chordata > Chondrichthyes > Carcharhiniformes > Scyliorhinidae > Scyliorhinus > Scyliorhinus torazame. The sequence continues at coordinate 219,606,258 of NC_092717.1, read as the reverse complement.
TGCAGCCCGCCCCCCCCCCGCCCCCCCTCCAAACCTGTCTTTGGCCAACATGCTAGCAAACAGAACCTGCCTTCCACATCGCCATGTGTCTTCCATCACATTAGCTTCAGGCTGACTCTGAGCACTGAGCTGCTGCCTCCAGCAGTAGATTTCTATGTTCATCCCTGCATGTCATTGAAGTGCATCTCTACCTCACTCTGTACGGTGACTCGTGTGCCATCTTGCAGGCCACAGCCCACAGGTGCATCCAATAGGTCACGGATGCCCTGTTTGCCCGGACGGAAAAGTATATCAACTTTGACACAGACCAAGCCCAACAGGGTGCCCCGATAGCAGGAACTTCCACCAGCACTGGGATGCCCCAGGTCCAGGGGCTGATAGACTGCACACATGCTGCCTTGCTCTCACTGGGCCATCTGGGAGTGCCCTATGTTGACGGGAAGGGGGTTCCACTCAATGAACCAAGAAAATTACAGTACAGGAACAGGCCCTTCGGCCCTCCAAGCCTGCACCGACTGTTTTGTTATGCTCTTGACGTAGCATAAGCTGCTTCCTTGATGAACACTCTGACAAAGGAAGGTTCAGACTTGGAGATAACTTTAACACATTTATTAAACTATTAACAATTCTCCTACTTGGATTCGACTCTCCTGTTAATCCTGCTATAGCTACTCAGACTAACTAACCAGTCTGCTACAATCCACGTGGTGGGTGTGATGTGTTTCCATCAATCCTGTTTGTACTCACTAAGTGTCTCCACTGGAAAGAGAAAGATCATGTGTGCTGTGTCCTTATATATGGATGTGTGTAATGCCCCCCTGTGGTAGTGTCTCCTCTGGGTGTGTCTTGACTGCCCATTGGTTGTGTCCTATCTTACTGACCTATTGGTTGAATGTCTGTGTGTCATGATGTCTCTGGTGCTCCCTCTAATGTTTATCTAGTCTAAGTGTATTTGCATTAACCCCTTGTGTATTTACAGTGATGCATATCACCACATCCCCCCTTTTTTCGTGTTACATATTTTCTGTGCAGTGTTAAAGAAAATTGAACAAACTAGGTACATAATTGATGTAAAATCATGATGAGGGATGATTACACAATAAGTATATGTAGCGCACAAAGACTCACGAGAGACGAATAGAGATGAAGTCGATGAGGCTTTATTAAGCGTGACTTGTTCCCCGCAGTTCAGTGGCAGGCTGGCCTGCGGGGGAGAACTCCTGGTTCTTATACTCCGCCTTCAGGGTGGAGCTAGAGGTCAACAGCCAACCAGGACCCGGGATCTGTCAGCCAATGACATCACGGCTTCACAGTCCCACATGACCCCTAATGCATACTACCACATTCACCCCTTGTTAAAAATGAACCCGGCGGGGTGGTGCTTCGCATGCTGGTAAGGGTTTACAAGGCTGGTCCTGGGAGGAAACCTTTTGCATGTCATCACAGTATGTACAGAGGTTTTTTTTTTTTGTTTTGAACTATTTACAGTAAAAAGGGGGAAAAAGAAAGAGTTCTCGTTAAAGTCCACAACATTGTAGTGTTACATCGATACCACGAGTCGGTCAGGCGGTCTGGTCGTCCTCGTCGATCGCCTCGGCCCCGGTGGTGGTGCTTGTTCCAGTGTTGTCGTCTCCGGGAGCCTTACGGTTTCTGCTTCAGCTTCACTTCTGGTCGGACCTGGGAGGAGGACCGATCCTCCTGGGAAGGGGGCGCTCGCGGGGTGCGCCAGTGGCAGGGAGGGGGTGATTGGTGTCGGGGGGGTGTGCGTGTTGCCGGCGGGCGCCAGATCTCGCAGGGAGACCGTGTCCTGTCGGCCGTCGGGGTACTCCACGTAAGCGTACTGCGGGTTCGCGTGGAGGAGGCGAACCCTCTCGACCAACGGGTCCGACTTGTGCGCCCGCACATGTTTTCAGAGCAAGGTGGGTCCTGGGACCGCTAGCCAGGTCGGCAGCGACGTTCCACAGGAGGACTTCCTGGGGAAGACAAGGAGGCGCTTATGAGGTGTTTGGTTAGTGCTAGTACACAGTAGCGACCGGATGGAGTGGAGAGCGTCCGGGAGGACCTCCTGCCACCGTGAAACTGGGAGGTCCCTGGACCGTAGGGCCAGTAGGACGGTCTTCCAGACCGTGCCGTTCTCCCTCTCTACTTGCCCGTTCCCCCGGGGGTTGTAGCTGGTCGTCCTGCTCGAGGCTATACCCTTGCTGAGCAGGAACTGGCGCAGCTCGTCACTCATGAAGGAGGACCCCCTGTCGCTGTGGACGTATGCGGGGCAACCGAACAGTGTGAATATGGTGTTAAGGGCTTTAATGACTGTGGCCGCTGTCATGTCAGGGCAGGGGATGGCGAAGGGGAAACGGGAGTACTCATCCACCACATTCAGGAAGTATGTGTTGCGGTCGGTGGAGGGGAGGGGCCCTTTGAAATCCAGACTAAGGCGTTCAAAGGGACGGGAAGCCTTGATCAGGTGCGCATCATCCGGCCTGAAAAAGTGCGGTTTGCACTCTGCACAGATGTGGCAGTTCCTTGTGACTGTACGGACCTCCTCCACAGAGTAGGGGAGGTTGCGGGACTTTATAAAGTGGTAGAACCGAGTGACTCCCGGGTGGCAGAGGTCCTCGTGGAGGGTTTGGAGGCGGTTAATTTATGCGTTGGCACATGTGCCGCGGGATAGGCATCGGACGGCTCGTTCAGCTTTCCGGGACGGTACAGGATCTCATAGTTGAAGGTGGAGAGCTCGATCCTCCACCTTAAGATCTTGTCGTTTTTAATTTTGCCCCGCTGTGCATTATCGAACATGAAGGCTACCGACCGTTGGTCCGTGAGGAGAGTGAATCTCCTGCCGGCCAGGTAATGCCTCCAATGTCGCACAGCTTCCACAATGGCTTGGGCTTCCTTTTCCACTGAGGAGTGGCGGATTTCTGAAGCGTGGAGGGTTCGGGAGAAAAAGGCCACGGGCCTGCCCGCTTGGTTAAGGGTGGCCGCTAGAGCTACATCGGATGCGTCGCTCTCGACCTGGAAGGGGAGGGACTCGTCGATGGCGCGCATCGTGGCCTTTGCGATATCCGCTTTGATGCGGCTGAAGGCCTGGCAAGCCTCTGTCGACAGAGGGAAGGTCGTGGTCTGTATTAGGGGGCGGGCCTTGTCTGCGTACTGGGGGACCCACTGGGCGTAATATGAAAAGAACCCCAGGCAGCGTTTTAGGGCTTTTGAGCAGTGCGGGAGGGGAAATTCCATGAGGGGGCGCATGCGTTCGGGGTCGGGGCCTATTATCCCATTGCGCACTACATATCCCAAGATGGCTAGCCGGTTTGTGCTAAAAACGCACTTGTCCTCGTTGTATGTGAGGTTCAAGGCTTTAGCGTTCTGGAGGAATTTTTGGAGGTTGGCGTCGTGGTCCTGCTGATCGTGGCCGCAGATGGTTACGTTGTCGAGATACGGGAACGTGGCCTGCAACCCGTGTTGATCAACCATTCGGTCCATCTCTCGTTGGAAGACCGAGACCCCGTTTGTGACGCCAAATGGGACCCTTAGGAAGTGGTATAATCTCCCGTCTGCCTCGAAGGCTGTGTACTTGCGGTCACTTGGGCGGATGGGGAGCTGATGGTAGGCGGACTTGAGGTCCACGGTGGAGAAGACTTTGTATTGGGCAATCCGATTGACCATGTCGGATATGCGGGGGAGAGGGTACGCATCTAGTTGTGTGTACCTGTTGATGGTCTGGCTATAGTCTATGACCATCCTTTGCTTCTCCCCTGTCTTTACTACTACCACCTGTGCTCTCCAGGGACTGTTGCTGGCCTGGATTATGCCTTCCTTCAGTAGCTGTTGGACTTTGGTCCGAATGAATGTCCGGTCCTGGGCGCTGTACCGTCTGCTCCTAGTGGCGACGGGTTTGCAATCCGGGGTGAGGTTTGCAAACAAGGATGGGGGCTCAACCTTGAGGGTTGCGAGGCCGCAGATAGTGAGTGGGGGTATTGGGCCGCCGAATTGGAAGGTCAGGCTCTGCAGATTGCACTGGAAGTCTAATCCCAGTAATGTGGGCGCGCAGAGTTGGGGAAGGACGTAGAGCCTGTAGTTTTTAAACTCCCTCCCTTGCACCGTTAGGGTCACTATGCAGAAGCCTTTAATCTGTACGGAGTGGGATCCTGCAGCTAGGGAAATCTTTTGCGCACTGGGACGGATGGTCAAAAAACAGCGTCTTACCGTGTCGGGGTGGATGAAGCTTTCCGTGCTCCCGGAGTCGACCAGGCATGGTGTCTCGTGCCCGTTTATCAGCACCGTTGTTGTCATCGTCTGGAGCATCCGGGGCCGTGCCTGGTCCAGCGTCATTGAGGCCAGACGTGATCGTAGTGCTTGAGCGTCTTCTTCGAACCCCGTGGAACCGTCGACACTGGGGTCCGTTGATGCCGTCCAAGATGGCGGCGGGGGTGAACAAGATGGCGGCGGGGGTGAACAAAATGGCCGCCCCCATGCATCGCACATGGCTGGGGGGTCACAAGGTGGCGGCGGGGGTGGACAAAATGGCCATCCCCATGCGTCGCACAGGTCTGGGGGGTCCCAAGATGGCGGCGCCCCTCCTCCCCTCGTGGTGGCCGGGACCCAAAATGGCGGCGCCTGCGGGTCGCACATGGGGCGCTGGGGGGGTTGGGGAGCGTTAGAAACGCGCAGGTCACCTTGTTCTCCGGCGACAGCGGTGGCCGGGACCCAAACTGGTTGCGCCTGCGGGTCGTACATGGGGCGCTGGACAGCGGTGGCCGGGACCCAAACTGGTTGCGCCTGCGGGTCGTACATGGGGCGCTGGGGGGGTTGGGGAGCGTTAGAAGCGCGCAGGACTCCTTGTTCTCCGGGGACCTCCCGGGACCGGCACACAGCCGCGAAATGGCCCTTTTTCCCTCAGCTCTTACAAATCGCTGCGCGGGCCGGGCAGCGCTGCCGGGGGTGTTTCGCCTGGCCGCAGAAATAGCAGCGGGCTCCCCCAGGACGACTTGGCGTCTGAACCGCGCAAGCCTGTGGGGTGGGGGGGAGGGGGGGGGGTTTGTCGCGACGGGGGTCCACGGAGCCCAAGGGGCTACCGCGCGGTCGGGGCCGTAGGCGCGGGCGTTTCGCGCGGCCACATCCAGGGAGGCTGCAAGGGCCCGTGCCTCTGAGAGTCCTAGCGACTCTTTTTCTAAAAGTCTTTGGCGGATTTGGGAAGAGTTCATACCAGCCACAAAAGCATCGCGCATCAACATGTCCGTGTGTTCCATCGCGTTTACCGGCAGGCAGCTGCAGGCCCGTCCCAAAATTAGTAGCGCGGCGTAGAATTCATCTATCGATTCTCCGGGACTTTGCCGTCTCGTTGCGAGTTGTTAGCGTGCGTAGATCTGGTTCACTGGGCGAACATAGATGCTTTTTAGTGCTGCGAACGCTGTCTGGAAATCCTCTGCGTCTTCGATGAGAGGGAAAATTTCCGGGCTTACCCTCGAGTGCAGGACGTGTAGTTTCTGGTCTTCTGTGACCCGGCCGGGGGCCGTTCTGAGGTAGGCCTCGAAACAAGTCTGCCAGTGTTTGAAAACTGCTGCTGAGTTCACTGCGTTGGGGCTGATCCTCAGGCATTCCGGGATGATCCTGAGCTCCATAGTCCTTCTTTAAGCACGCTTAATAAATTGTAGCGCACAAAGACTCACGAGAGACGAATAGAGATGAAGTCGATGAGGCTTTATTAAGCGTGACTTGTTCCCCGCAGTTCAGTAGCAGACTGGCCTGCGGGGGAGAACTCCTGGTTCTTATACTCCGCCTTCAGGGCGGAGCTAGAGGTCAACAGCCAACCAGGACCCGGGATCTGTCAGCCAATGACATCACGGCTTCACAGTCCCACATGACCCCTAATGCATACTACCACAGTATACAAGACCAAATAATAGTTGCGATCACTGAGGATAAGACAACACAAAATAAAAGTTATGAGTCCAATAGCTCATGAATTTATATGGTCTGGTATAGAAATATCAATGGTGACGTTGTCATTCCCTTGTGAACGCCGTCAGTGTCCTGGTGTTTGGTCATCAGGAGATGTTCAAATCACTTCATTGACTGAGTTGGACTCTTTCTTTTGATGCTTGTGGTGGTAATTCTTGATGGCATCTGTCCTGAAAGCTGGGTTGCCTGTTGGTAGTGCGGCAAACGTGAATTGGTAAGATACATCGTCCTGCCATGGCATGTCATTGTACTGAGCTGAGCAGTAACAGTGTCCCGCATTTGCTGAGTTGTACCATGTCGTACCAGTCGTAGTTCCATTGGCGTTGTGTTTGTCGTGCTTGCTGTCGACGTTGTTGCCTCTGGTATGCTTCTTGTTATTGTCTTTGATGTTGTTGTGGTTGGTTTTGTTGCCGTGTTTGCTGCGCTCAAGGACCACACTCTGTGGATAATAAGAGTCCTTCACACAGTTACTCATCTCAGCGTCCTTTGTGGCATCTGCTGTTTCCTTGAGCGTGGCACCACTGAGTTTGCGGCGCTCCCCATCTGGAGTCATGTCCGGCTTACTTGAATCAGTTTTGGCTTGTCGATGCTCCCCGTCTGGAGTCTGGTCTGTTTCACCTGAGTCAGTTTTGGCTTGTGGATGCTCCCCGTCTGGAGTGTGGGCTGTTTCACCTGAGTCAGTTTTGGCTTGTGGATGCTCCCCGTCTGGAGTGTGGGCTGTTTCACCTGAGTCAGTTTTGGCTTCTTGATGCTCCCGGTCCGGAGTCATTTCAAGTTCACTTGAATCTTCTGAAGTTTCGTGATGCTCCCCGTCCGGAGTCAAAACGTTCAGGAATGCATTTGCTTGCGGAGAGGCTCGAGCAAGTGAGGTTTGAAGTAATGCGGTGTCACTGGAGTCACCAGTAGTCTCACTGTGATTGTCGAGTTCCTCTGTACACACTAGCTGAGGTCTGTCATGTTGCACATCTGGTATGGGAAGTGGGATGCTGTCGTCATTGGTCACACATACAGTGGGTAGAGCCTCAGTGACTCCTTGTCGTTCACTTGAGCTGGGTAGACTGTCAGAGTCTTCTTCTGGTGGCTCAAACAATCTGGGTGGACTGTCAGAGTTGCTTTGTTGTTCACGTGAGCGTGGTAGACTGTCAGAGTCTTCTTGCTGTGCACTTGAGCCTGGCAGACTGTCATAGTCTTTCTATTGTTCACTTGAGCGGGGCAGACTTGCATCGTCTGCTGCTGGTTGCTCAGAGGAGGTTGCTAGACCCTCATGGTCGTGTTCATGCAAGGACTGCGCTTTGGAGTCTTGCATTGCTTCTATCATGGAGGCTGTCCACGAGCTCGCTGTGGAGGCTTGTGTCACTCCCTCTGTGGAGTTTTGCAGCGTTCCCTGTGTGGAATCGTGCATTGGTCTCGCTGTGGAGACTGTCATCACTTCTTATTCATGCAAGGACTGCGCTCTGGAGTCTTGCATTGCTTCTATCTTGGAGGCTGTCCGCGAGCTCGCTGCGGAGGCTTGTGTCACTGGGGTCACTTTCTGTGTGGAGACTGGGACCCTTCGTGGTGCGTGGACCACTTTCTGTGTGGCAGCAAGCCGCTCTCTCTGGGCTTGTGCCGCTCTCTGTTTACTTGGCGTCAGGCCGCAGCATAATCCTGCACTCACGAGTCAGGATGTCATATATGCTGGGCTGAGGATTCCCCAATCCGAAGAACTCGTCGTCGGGGTCTTCATTGTACAACACTTCTAGTTGCGGTTCGCATTTGGTACTGAGGTCGTCACGTCCAATGATGAAATCTTCGTCTGAGTCGTAGTCTTCAAGGATCATATCATCTTCTAGGGCGTTGCTAACTGCTTGTTGCAGGGTTCTGCGGAGGTTACTTTCAGCTACATGTCGAGGATCAGACATTGTGCTGTCGTTCCCAGTGAAAGAATCTTGTTTTGAGGCGTTAAAAAATGTTTTTCTTGTTTTCGGACACTTCCCCTTTAAGTGGGCGTGATCCAGGGCCTCTGATGTCACGACGCTTGTGACTTAGAGCATAGGAATGGATTGCGCATGCGCAGATCGCTGTTCCTTTACTTTGCGCCCTTCCCTCAACTGCGCATGTGCGGCACCTTTTACAAGATGGCCGCCAATCAAAATTGTCGTTCGCTGCTCGCCTACCTCGGCCTCGTGGTTAGTATTGCCGCCTCTTTTACCATTTTCTGTTGGTTTCTTTGTGTTTTCCTCGCAGTATTGTTCGAACTTGTCCAGGACTGTCTGGAAGTCACTCTTTTCTTGCCCTCTTGTACTTGAAGGTTTTGAAGATTTGTTCTGCATTTGCACCCGCAATTGTGAGCAGAAGCTCTGTCTTTTCACCATTGGCCATGTATTGTAGGTCGGCTGCTCCCAGGAAGATCTCAAACCTTTGCCTGAATGCACGCCAGTTTGCACTGAGATTGCCGTGGTACCTGAGCCGCTGTGGAAACGGAATCTCGATCATCTTGCCTGGGTGCTGTTGCTGGTTGTCACGGTTTGCTAAGTTGAAACTATATGGATTTAAACAGTCACTCCTTGGTACCATGTTTTGTTATGCTCTTGACGTAGCATAAGCTGCTTCCTTGATGAACACTCTGACAAAGGAAGGTTCAGACTTGGAGATAACTTTAACACATTTATTAAACTATTAACAATTCTCCTACTTGGATTCGACTCTCCTGTTAATCCTGCTATAGCTACTCAGACTAACTAACCAGTCTGCTACAATCCACGTGGTGGGTGTGATGTGTTTCCATCAATCCTGTTTGTACTCACTAAGTGTCTCCACTGGGAAGAGAAAGATCATGTGTGCTGTGTCCTTATATATGGATGTGTGTAATGCCCCCCTGTGATAGTGTCACCTCTCGGTGTGTCTTGACTGCCCATTGGTTGTGTCCTATCTTACAGACCTATTGGTTGAATGTCTGTGTGTCATGATGTCTCTGGTGCTCCCTCTAGTGTTTATCTAGTCTAAGTGTATTTGCATTAACCCCTTGTGTATTTACAGTGATGCATATCACCATACCAACCATGCTACCCGTCTGAACTAAAACCCTTAACCCTTCTGGGGACCATATCCCTCTAATCCCATCCTATTCATGTTTTTGTCAAGACACCCCTTAAACGTCACTATCGTATCTGCTTCCACCATCTCCTCCGGCAGCGAGTTCCAGGCAACCACCTCCCGCTGTGTAAAAAAACTTACCTCATACATCTCCTTTAAAGCTTGCCTGCCCATCGCACCTTAAATCTTTGCCCCCAGTAATTGGCTCTTCCACCCTGAGAAAAAGCTCCTGACTATCCACTCTGTCTATGTCCCTCATAATCGTGTAGACTTCTATCAGGTCGCCCCTTAACCTCCGTCATTCCAGTGAGAACAACCCAAGTTTCTCCAACCTCTCCTCATAGCTAATGCCCTCCATACCAGGCAACATCCTGGTAAACCATCTCTGCACCCTCTCCAAAGCCTCCACATCCTTCTGGTAGTGTGGCGACCAAAATTGAACATTATATTCCAAGTGTGGCCTAACTAAGGTTCTATAAAGTTGCAACATGACTTGCCAATAGGGGCTGGTATAGCACAGTGGCTAAACAGCTGGCTTGTAATGCAGAACAATGCCAGCGCGCGGGTTCAATTCCTGGACCGGCCTCCCCGAACAGGCGCCGGAATGTGACGACTAGGTTTTCACAGTAACTTCATTGAAGCCTACTTGTGACAATAAGCGATTATTATTATTACTAATTGTTAAACTCAATGCCCCAACCAATGAAGGTAAGCATTCTGTATGCCTTCTTGACTACCTTCTCCATCTGCGTTGCCACATTCAGTGACTTGTGGACCTGTACACCTAGATCCCTCTGCCTGTCAATACTCTTAAAGGTTCTGCCATTTACTGTGTATTTTCCATCTCTATTAGACCTTCCAAAATGCATTACTTCACATATGTCTGGATTAAACTCCATCTGCCATCTCGCCGCCCAAGTCTCTAACCAATCTATATCCTGCTGTATTATCCTCTGACAGTCCTCATCGCTATCTGCAATTCCACCAACCTTTGTGTCGTCTGCAAATTTACGAATCAAACCAGTTACATTTTCCTCCAAATCATTTATACATATTACAAAGGTCCCAGTACATGGGGGTCACTTCCCAAGGAGTGTGCATCCTGGGGCAGTCGGACACCCCAGCTTCTTTGAGGACCACCCATGGATGGGCGGTTGACTCATGAGAGATAAGGGGTACACACTGAGGACCTGGCTAATGATGTCAGTATGGAGGCCGGAGACCGAAGTGGAGACCACATACAACGAGGCCTATGTGGCCACCTGGGCTGCCTGGGGAGGGGGGAGGGCATGCCTGGAGAGATGGACCAAGAGTTCGGAGGTCGGCCTGCATTGCAGAAGAAAGTGACAAAGGCGACATACAGCTTGTGGTCAAGGGTTTTTAATGTGTCACAGGTGTCCAACAATTCCCCACTTCCTGATGGTGCCGCCCCACTCTCCCCAGCTCCCCTTCCTCCCCCACTGCCCTCTCCCCACCCATCTGCCGGTGCCCTCAGTGACCCTCAACATACTTAACAATCCTTGCTCTACCGCTACGTCTAGGTGTGTCCCCAGGATGAACATCTGAGGTGGAGGCAGCCAGCTGCTTACCCATCCTGTTGCCTTCGATGCCCTTGGCGAGCATCCTCGGGGGGCTCTGGGGCCAGAGGGCCCCGGCGCACTTGATGGCGGCACAGGCACAGCCGTGCCACCCTGTCCCGTGTGCTGGCTGCGAGATGCGGCCTCATCAGAGGGTGGAACTCGGGGAACTGGTGGCATCAACACCCTCTCCCGCCACTCTGAACCGCGCGTGTGACTAACTATACCTTCTCTGTGGCTCTGCAGGAGAAGCTCTCTCACAATTGGCCAGAGAGAGCCCAAACTGCTCGAGGCATGCCAGGCATACGGATCCTTACCACCTTCGAGGAAAGGGCCCTGGAGGTGAGGGGGGTGGCTATGGACGGAGCGGTCACCAATGCAGAGGTCAGCGCATGCTGCAGAGGTGAGGATCCACCGGGCCCCACCTCGAGGACCTATCAAACATGAGTTGTTATTACCTTATTGACTGACCCATTCCTCCCACTGACCACATGTCCATTCTCCCGCAGGTCCTCCAGCCGACAATGCCGGCCCATCCGGGGTGGCCCCTCCCCCTGCCTCCCATGAGACCCCCTCGGAGGAGAGCTCCGAGGATACCACGATTGATGCGCCACAGCTGTCACCCCCACCCTCCACCAGCGCAGATACACACACCTCGGTGGGAAACGTTAGTGGTGGCAGGGCTTCTGCGGTAGAATCTCGTGAGCACCACAGAGTTGCTGACGTACATCAGGTGGAGGCAGGAACGCCCAGGTGAGACAGCAGTTGGAGGTTTGCTGGATCCCAGGACCCATCTGGCTTCCAGCCAGATGCTGAGCCTATGGTTCAGGTATACCCGGGGCTGTTAATAATAATATAATAATAATGTTTATTATTGTCACAGGTAGCTCTGCTCTCCATAAACGGGAACCAGGGAATTGGAATTGGGAGAGGTCTCCCAGGTGATCAAAGGCCCCCAGGTGGTTGGCTTCTTGGCAGGGTGGAACCTTGGCACTGCTAATGCCACCTGTCACCATGGCACTGCCAGGCTGGCACTCTGGGGGGGGAGGGTGACATCTGACGTTGACATAGTTAAGTGAGCAGCTCACTTATTGATGCAAGTCCAGATCCCACTCATTGTGAAGCTTCTCCAGAAATACCACAAAGCCTTCCAAAGGGAGTTGAGGTGCATCAAAGATGTGAAGGCAAAGATCTACGTAGAGCCAGAAGCAATACCATCGTTTTTTCATGTCAGACCACTGCCTTATGCTCTACACCAAAATGTGGAGGTGGAATTGATGCATCTGGAAGACCCTGAGGGTAATTACTCCAATACAGTTTTCAGAACGGGAAGCACCCATCATCCCAGTGTTAAAGCAGACCACACAGTACAAATCTGTGGTGATTACAAAATGACGGTGAACAGGGCTGCTAAAGCAGATAAATATCCTATCCCCAGGATAGAAACTTTATATGCCAAGTTGACAGGAGGCCTCAAATACACCAAATTGGATTTAAACCATGCGTACCAGCAGCTTGAGCTGGAAAACAAGTCAAGAAGGTTTGAAATGAAATGAAAATCGCTTATTGTCACAAGTAGGCTTCAAATGAAGTTACTGTGAAAAGCCCCTAGTCGCCACATTCCGGCACCCGTTTGGGGAGGCTGGTATGGTAACTTTATGTTACCATAAAGTCTTATATACAAGATTGCCTTTCGGTATTTCATTGGCCTGCGCTATATTTCAACGCACAATGGAGAACTATTTGCAGGGTTAGGTGGATTGGCCATGCTAAATTGCCCTTAGTGTCCAAGAAGATTAGGAGGGGTTCTAGAACATAGAACATAGAACTGTACAATACAGTACAGGCCCTTCGGCCCACGGTGTTGTGCCGAACTAGTCTGAAACTCAAATCAACCTACTCCCAATCATTCTAGTGCACTCCATATGCCTATCCAATAACCTTGTGTAAGCTACTGAGTGGTAAGAAGACGGAATCTCCTAGTAAGATATGGATTATACCGGGGGATAACTTGTAATAATAGTTTGATCTGATTGGCATCCACCTAAGTCTGCCTAGGAGTCAGGGAAAGCAAGGGAATCCCTGGATCACCATTTAGAATTACAGTGCTCTATCGACTATAGGGGGAATTCGAAGAATAGTGGTGAGGTTTGCACTTCGGGGGGGGGACTTTTTATGTAACTTTGAGATCGGGTCACCCTTTAAAAAGGGCAGCATTCCTGCCGCCCCCCCTTCCTTTCCAGTTTGCTGTGTGATCCTCGCCAGCATTCTGAAGTTGTAGAATGTGTTCAATCAGGCAACGAAAAGCAGCTGTGAAGCCAGCGAACTTCACACAGCTTTTCTCACCTGATTCAGCATTCCGTGCAATTTGGGGAAAGTTCCGCCCAAGGTGTGTAACAAAGTTATTGGAGAACATGGGTTAAATTAAGTATTCAGGTTATTTTCCTACTCTATTTGAAATTCCGTTGCCACACCCTCTTAGACCTGCCTGCAGTCTCCTGGCCTCCACCAATGGGAGTCATTAGCCTGACTGACGGCAGTGGCTCTGGCAACGCCCTGCACTGGCACGGTGGCTGGCATGCCATCCACACCCCCCCCACCCCCCACAACCCCTGAACATAGAGGACCCGCCCTGCCATCATCGAGGCCCCACCCCTGCCCAGCATAGAGGTCCAGCCCCCCCCCCCCCAGCACAGAGGCCCAGCCCCCGCCAGCATAGTGGCCCAGTCCCCTCCCAGCAGAGAGTCCCAGACCCCCCAGCACAGAGGCCGAGCCCCCCCCCCCCCCAGCATAGAGGCCCAGCCCCCCCCCCCCCCAGCACAGAGGCCCAGCCCCCGCCAGCATAGTGGCCCAGTCCCCTCCCAGCAGAGAGTCCCAGACCCCCCAGCACAGAGGCCGAGCCCCCCCCCCCCCCCAGCATAGAGGCCCAGCCCCCCCCCAGCATAGAGGCGCAGCCCCCCCCCCAGCATAGAGGCCCAGCCCCCCCAGCATATTGGGTTACGGGGATAGGTTGGAAGTGAGGGCTTAAGTGGGTCGATGCAGACTCGTTGGGCCAAATGGTTCTATGTTCTATGGAATTCCGTAGGTTGACGTACATTTGGGCAATGTTCGAGTGATGGGGGCAACACCAGAGGAACACAGAGCAAATTTGGAAGGTTAAAAAATTTGGAAGGTCCTCAAAAGGTTTAAAGAAGCCGGATAAGTGCACTGTTCATAGAATCATAGAATCCTTACGTGCAAAAAGAGGCCATTCTGCCCATCGCGTCTGCACCGACCCTCTGAAAAAGGACCCTCGCTCTGGGTCACTGTCCATGTGGAGTTTGTACATTCGCCCCGTGTTTGCATGGGTTTCATCCCCACAACCCAAAGATGTGCAGGGTAGGTGGATTGGCCACGCTAAATTGCCCTAAATTGGATAAAATGAATTGGGTACTCTAAATTTAAACAAAATTAGACACAGACTATGATCAGCTGCTGGATCTTTGCGGATAAAATCCAGAAATTCGCATATCTGTATGGGGATGACCTATAAAGGCGGTTGAAATTAAGTTGATATTGACTGCGGTAGGCTGCATGTAATTAATACATGGTTCCAAATGTGAAAGTGATCATTCTGGTAACAGCAGTAAGGAGCTTTATTAACAGTTTCACAAGTACACTTGGAAACTGGCTGCCTATCATTATTTGTGTCAGTGGCTCGCAGCAACCCCGAACACACATCAGGGGCGGGATTCTCCACAATCGGCGCGATGTCCGCCAAACCGGCGCCAAAAACGGCGCGAATCAGTCCGGCATCGCGCCGCCCCAAAGGTGCGGAATTCTCCGCATCTTGAGGGGCCGAGCCCTAACCTTGAGGGGCTAGGCCTGCGCCGGACTGATTTCCGCCCCGCCAGCTGGCGGGAAAGGCCTTTGGTGCCCAGCTAGCTGGCGCGAAACTGACTTTGCCGTGCGGTGCATGCGCGGGAGCGTCAGCGGCCGCTCACGGCATCCCCGCGAATGCGCAGTGGAGGGGGCCTCTTCCGCCTCCACCATTGTGGAGACCATGGCGAAGGCGGAAGGAAAAGAGTGCCCCCACGGCACAGGCCCGCCCGCGGATCGGTGGGCCCCGATCGCGGGCCAGGCCACCGTGGGGGCACCCCCCGGGGCCAGATCGCCCCGCGCCCCCCCCCGCCAGGACCCCGGAGCCCGCCCGCGCCGCCTTGTCCTGCCGGGAAGAGAGGTGGTTCGATTCTCACCGGCGGGACAGGCATTCCAGCAGCGGGACTTCGGCCCATCGCGGGCGGATAATCGCCGGGTGGGACCCACCAACCGGCGCGGCGCGATTCCCACCCCCGCCGAATATCCGGTGCCGGAGAATTCGGCAACCGGCGGGGGCATGATTCATGCCGGCCCCCGGCGATTCTCCGACCCGGCGGGGGGTCGGAGAATCCCGCCCCAGATGTTGACTCATTTTCAACTAGTTCTTTATCCACCTCAAAGTTTAGACTCAAATGCCCAATGTGACATTCCTCCTGCTGCAGCCTTTAATTGAGAATTTATGAGACGCTCTCTGGAGACCATCTTGCCCAATATCGAGTTCCAAAGAAGGGTCACATTGGACTCGAAACGTTGGGGGCGGTTTTGAGTCCGCGTTCGGCGTCAGTAAGAACGGTGACGCGGGCGGAAAATTTGGTAAAAATTCGGAAAACACAATCCTCTCCAGCAAGATCACGGCTCCCAATTTTCCAGGACCCTCATTAGTGGTGTGATGGGAAATCCACCGCAGAAGGCCGGGAACCTCGTTTTCGTGCATTATAATATTAATGAGCTTCCCCCTCTCTGAATGTTCGCAACATGTGGATGTTAAATAAGTTAAGAGCCCATGGTGTTCAGGGTAAGATCCTGGCATGGATAAAGGATTGGCTGACTGGCAGAAAGCAGGGAGTGGGGATAAAGGGGTCTTTTTCAGGATGGCAGCCGGTGACTTGTGGTGTGCCTCAGGGGTCTGTGCTGGGACCGCAACTTTTCACAATATACATTAATGATCTGGAAGAAGGAACTGAAGGCACTGTTGCTAAGTTTGCAGATGATACAAAGATCTGTAGATTGACAGGTAGTATTGAGGAAGCAAGGGGGCTGCAGAAGGATTTGGACATGCTAGGAGAGTGGGCAATGAAGTGGCAAATGAAATACAATGTGGAAAAGTGCGAGGTTATGCACTTTGGAAGGAGGCATTTAGGCACAGACTATTTTCTAAATGGGGAAATGCTTAGGAAATCAGAAGCACAAAGGGACTTGGGAATCCTTGTTCACAATACTCTTAAGGTTAATGTGCAGGTTCAGTCGGCAGTTAAGAAGGCAAACGCAATGTCAGCATTCATGTCAAGTGGGCTAGAATAGAAGACCAGGGAAGTACTTCTGAGGCTGTATAAGGATCTGCTCAGACCCCATTTGGAGTATTGTGAGCAGGTTTGGGCCCCGTATCTAAGGAAGGATGTGCTGGCCTTGGAAAGGGCTCAGAGGAGGTTCACAAGAATGGTCCCTGTAACGAAGAACTTATCATATGAGGAACGGTTGAGGACTCTGGGTCTGTACTCGTTGGAATTTAGAAGGATGAGGGAGGATCTTATTGAAACTTACAGGATACTGCGAGGCCTGGATAGAGTGGACGTGGAGAGGATGTTTCCACTTGTAGGAAAAACTAGAACCAGAGGACACCATCTCAGACTGAAGGGACGATCCTTTAAAACAGAGATGAGGAGGAATCTCTTCAGCCAGAGGGTGGTGAATCTGTGGAACTCTTTGCCGCAGAAGACTGTGGAGGCCAATTCACTGAGTGTCTTTAAGACAGAGATTGATAGGTTCTTGATTAATAAGGGGGTCAGGGGTTATGGGGAGAAGGCAGGAGAATGGGGATGAGAAAATATCAGCCATGATTGAATGGAGGAGCAGACTCGATGGGCCGAGTGGCCTACCTTCACATGTGGCCACGCCATTGATCTATACAACAGCCCCACAGTCACAGGTTCTATCACAAGTCTGTGCTGAGTTAGGTAGCCTCTGCAGAGGCAGTGTAATCGACTTAAACGTGCCTGTGACGGAGATCGGAAAAACTCATCCAGAATTCTCATCTTGGATTTCCATCCAGTGACCTACCCTGGAAATTATGATCCAATTGATTCTGGGATTGGGTTTTGCTGTGATCGTTCGTAAGGTCATTAAGATTGGTGACAGCCAAGGCCCATGCGCAAAAATTACATCCTTCTTAGGATCACAGAATCATAATACAGCACAGAAGGAGGTCATTTGGCCCATCATGTCTGCACCAGCCAAAAAGGAACTAGTCAGCCTGATACCATTTCTCCACCAGGACCACCAGATCATGTGGAGCTATCTCTGAGCAGATGGTATTTAGCATGGATCGCCTATCCTGCCGCCTGGGAACCCGCCACTGTGGGGGGGGGGGGGGGGGGGGGGGGGGGGGGGGATCATCTTCAGTGGAAGGTGGGGAGGTCCAGAATATCCCACCCATGAAATGGATATGGCGTGAGGATGGATATGCAGCTACCATGCCCCACAGAGTGAATTGTTGTCTGGGAACATTTTCTGTCAGTACTCATGTGTGAATAATGATCACTTGGGTGAGTTATCCGAGGACACACAGCAGCTCTGTAATTATATGTCAGGGAGGTGCAAATGAGATGAAGTAGCTTAAACAAATGTGTGTTTTTTTCATTATTGGAAGGCAAAGTGAAGGGCTTCTTGTGCATGACATCACTATGGTTAAAAACAGAGAATAGACAAGATAATTAGGAGACATCTAGGTTGCCCCCTGGGAGGGAGGAAAGACTGAAGTTGACAAAAAAAGTTTCACAGTTTTTTGAGATTCTGGGAAAGAATTAATTGGAGCCAAGGATGAGAACCATGGGTTAAGTGAGGTATTGAGTGGGATTCGCGGCTGTTTCCCGACGGGCAATACAGTGAGGCCGTCACTGGCATCTAACTTTAATTCGGCCACTTAATGAAGTCCCGCGGGCTTCACGCAGCAAATGACTGTCCCGCCAGCTGATGCGTGAGCACCATGTCCAGCAGCTCCCTGCTAACGAGGAGGAACAGCACTTAAACCGATCCTGCAGAGCAAACCCCGGGCAGCACGCAGCAATGCCACCGCGTAGACCAGCACCGGGGATGCCAACCTGGCCAGACTCATTAATGCAGTCAAGTCCAGGAGGGATACCCTGTTCTCCGAGGGGGTCGGAGGGTCAGCCATAGGTCAGCCAGTGCCGCCTGGGAGGCGGTGGCAGCAGCCGTCAGCGTGGGGAGTGTGACCATGAGAACCACCACTTAGTCCCCCAGGAAGATCAATGACCTCCACCGGGACGCACGGGTGAAATGGCATCTGTTGTGTTGGGCGCTCTGGATCCGTGGAACAAATACAGGTCACCAACACTTGAAATAGTGCAACACTATATTATTGAATCATTAACTGTTTAACATACTCTCACTGTGGGTTAACACGATACTAGCTTTAAATAAAGCCCTTGTCTTGTCCTAACCAGTCGATGCACTCAGCACATGGTGAATGTCTGTGCTGCAGGCTGTGAGCTCTGTCCTACTAGGAAGCTGCAGCTCGAATGAGCGGGAACTCTGATGCCCCCTGTCTTTATAGTGCATGTGCTCTAACTGGTGATTGGCTGCGGTGTTGTGTGTGTTGAATGGTCCCACTGTGTGTCCATCAGTGTGTGTGTATCTGCACCATGATATACTGGTGTATATTATGACATGCCCCCTTTTATAAAAAATGTACATGTGTGGCAATAAATAGTGTATGGTGAGAATGTCCCTAACTACATGTGTGCGAAAGACATATTTACATTGTACATGAGAACCAAGCTATTTACATGGGAAGGTGCCTGGTGCAGAAAAAAACAGTGTGTCACAAGAATAATGAGATGAACGCTATATACAAACCATGTAAACGATCAAACGTAAGAACAGAACAAATCAGAAAGTCCATAAGTCCACAAAGTTCACAAATTAAGTCTCTGAGGTGGGCGACGAATTCTGGTTGACCGCCTCAAGGGTGGGTCGGGAGCCGTCGGCTGAGGAGCGGGCTGGACTGCGTCAGAGTGAGGAGGATGCAGAGTGACCGGGATCTTTGCATAGTCCAGGTCAGGGACAACAGGAGGGCGTGGCAATGGTGGAGGATCACGTAACGAGCGTGGAACGAGACGAAGGGCATGTCGATTGCGGCGCAGAATGGAGCCATCCGGTCGACGAACCAGGAACGAGCGGGGGGCCACCTGCCGAAGGACAACAGCGGTTGCAGACCAGCCACCATCCGGAAGATGGATGCGGACGTTGTCATCTGGAGCCAGAGCAGGGAGATCAGCTGCACGGGAGTCATGAGCCGCCTTGTGCTGTGCACGAGACAGCTGCATCCGTCGAGGGACCGGAACGTGGTCGGGGTCTGGGACATAAATGGACGGCACCGTCGTCCTCAGGGTGCGACCCATGAGCAATTGGGCTGGCAACAGGCCAGTGGACAGTGGGGCGGAGCGGTGGGCCAGCAAGGCGAGGTAGAAATCGGACCCAGCATCGGCAGCCTTGCAGAGGAGCCGTTTGACTATGTGGACGCCCTTCGCCTCTTTGCCGTTGGATTGGGGGTACAGGGGACTGGATGTCACATGTGCAAAATTGTACCACCTGGCAAAGTTGGACCATTCCTGGCTTGCGAAGCAGGGGTCATTGTCCGACATAACTGTCGTGTTGTGTTCTCTGCTCTATAGGCGAACCAACACGGTTGCGGATGGTACAACTCAGTTTTATTATTAACAATATTTACAATGATAAACTGGTTACTGTGGTTCGTTCATTACCCTTGAATCTGTGGACCAAGCCCTAACACTATCTCGGAGAAGCACTCAGCACATGGTGAATGTCTGAGTCGCTTGCTGTGAGCTCTGTGCCCTGAGCTGTCGCCTGCTGGAATAGACTGGAAGTGTCGTGTTCCCCGTTTTATAGTGTGTATGCCCTTGCCTGTGTTGGCTGTGGTGTTGTGTGTGTGTTGATTGGTCCGTTGATCTGTCCATCAGTGTGTATGTATGTTTGCACCATGATGTTTACCTGAATATCATGACACTCCCCTTTTTTACAAGAACATGTGCCTATGTGGTTATAGATAGAGATGTGTACTGAGTGCGGCTGAATGTGTGCGTGTGTGCAATATCTACAGCATGTACATGAGGCTCAACTATATACAAGGGACGATGTCAGGTGCGACAGAGCAATGAGGTTGTACCATAAACAAAAGACGGGGAAATATTGAACGTCAAAACGAACTCCTGTAACGACAAGGAAAAATAGAAACATATTAACACAGTGGTATTATGCATCAGTGAGTTCAATGTTCAAACAGGCTCATAAGTCCAGTCTAGTAGGTGGGCGACGAATTTGGGTTGACCGCCTCAAGGGTGGGTCAGGATCCACCGGCTGAGGAATGGGCCTGGCCAAGGGCGACGACGGAATGGGCATGGTGGCAGGAAGCTCCACGAAGTCGACATCAGGATCAACAGGAGGGCGTGGTACCGGTGTAAGTTCCCGTAGCGAGCGTGGAAGCAGGCGAAGAGCCCGACGATTGCGCCTGCGAATGGAACCATCAGGCATGTGAACCAGGAACGAGCGGGGAGCCACGCGTCGGAGAACTTCGGCTGCGGCATGGCTGTAATGGCGCTCACCTTGTCTGCATCCGGACGGACCCCTGACCGGGATATGTGGTCCTCCAGAAACTTCAGCTCGGTTTGGCCGGATGAACACTTGGCTCGGTTGAGGCGCAGGCCATGTTCCCGTATCCGCGCAAAGACGCACTGGAGACGATTGATGTGCTCCTGTGGTGTGGTGGACCAGATGATGACATCGTCAACTTAGACGCGCACCCCTTCGATGCCCTCCATCATCTGTTCCATGATCCTGTGAAAAACCTCGGATGCCGAGATGATGCCAAATGGCATTCTGTTATAGCAGAACCTGCTGAAAGGAGTGTTGAAGGTGCACAGCTTCCTGCTGGACTGGTCCAGTTGGATCTGCCAAAAACCCTTCAAGGCATCCAGTTTTGTAAAGGTTTTATCCCGGGCCATTTCGCTCGTGATCTCTTCCCGTTTGGGTATGGGGTAGTGTTCACTTAGTATGTTGTTGAGGTCTTTTGGATCAATGCAGATCCGGAGCTCGCCAGAGGGCTTTTTAACACACACCATGGAGCTGACCCATGGCGTGGGCTCTGTGACCCGGGTTAGCACCCCTTGGTCCTGGAGATCCTGCAGCTGCTGCTTGAGGCGGTCTTTGAGTGGCGCTGGGACCCTGCGAGGTGCGTGAATGACCGGGGTGGCGTCCAATTTGAGTTGTATTAAGTAGGTATAGGGCAGTGTGCCCATGCTCTCGAATGCCTCCTGGTTGTGGGCGAGGAGCGATTGAAGCTGTGCCCTGGATTCTGCATCCGGGAAGTCTGATGTGCCTTCTGGACACAGAGCGTGGACCGGCTGCACGAGGTGGAGTACCTTGCATGCCTGTGCGCCTAGCAGGGAGTCCTTTGATGATCCGACTATTTCGAATGTCAGTGTGGCCGTGTATGTGTTGTGTGTCACCTGGAGCTGGCAGGATCCCATGGCCGGGATAACGTTTCCATTGTAGTCGACCATCTTGCAATGGGATGGCCGAATTGGTGGTCTGACCTTCATGGCGTAGAAGGCTGACCACGCTATGAGGTTGGCGGAGGTGCCAGTGTCCAGACGGAATGTTATCGGTGATCGGTTGACCATTAGGGTCGCACACCATTCATCACCCGGATTGACACTGTTCACTTGCAACGGCTGGTGGGTCCTGCCTGGAGACATCCGGTTCCTATCAATGACCGCAATTGGAATGCGTCCCGGTCATCTGTGTCACTGGTCTGGATATCGTCTGGGCACGACTCGTAGTAAGGAGGCTGAATGGTCCGCACGTCCCTGCGAGGTTGTCGGAATTGGGGAGCGTTGGCAGGTTGAGCTGCTCGACAGCAGGCAGCGTAGTGGCCCATCTTGCCACAGCGGAGGCATTGTCGGTTGCCGCACGTCGTGACGTCATGGTGTTCGTTGCGCCATCGCGCATGCACAGTTCGGTCTTGCGTTGAGCGTGCCTGCGCATCACGTCCCTCTGCGTCAACGTGTTTTTTGGTGTGCACAAACGCGGGAGGCCGCGGAAAGCGCGCAAAATGGCCGCCCTCGTCCGGGCCGCGGGCCGGGAGGAACTCGATCGCATGGACCCGTTCGGCCTCGCAGGACGCCTGCCCTGCCGATCCGGCCGCGTAGGACCCCTGCCGCGCCGATTCTGCCGCTTGAAATTGGGAGTAGCGGCTGGTCGCGTTTTCATGAAGGACACAGGCTTCGACTGCGGAGGCTGGGGTGAGGCCTTTCATTTTGAGGAGCTGGTGGCGTAGGTGTCCGAGGCGACCCCAAAAACAATCTGGTCCCGAATCATTGAATCGGAGGTGGCGCCGCAACCGCAGGA
The DNA here is from genome assembly GCF_047496885.1 of Scyliorhinus torazame. Classification (NCBI taxonomy): domain Eukaryota; kingdom Metazoa; phylum Chordata; class Chondrichthyes; order Carcharhiniformes; family Scyliorhinidae; genus Scyliorhinus; species Scyliorhinus torazame. Next base: position 219,584,128 of record NC_092717.1, on the reverse strand, counting down.
CTGCGCGAGGACACAGAGGTGTGCAAGGAAAGACCGAAAAGGCTTAACCCGACCCTGCAGGCATTTAAACAGCTTCCAGTGGACGCCGAGGTTTCCAGCGATCTGCAGCGCCTGCCGCGTGCTGACGGTGTCCATGGCGCAGGATGGCGGATTCCCGAGGACGCGTAGGTCGGTCTCACAGATACTGGGTTTCACTCGTGGTACTATGTCGTCTTGTGTTCTCTGCTCTATAGGCGAACCAACACGGTTGCGGATGGTACAACTCAGTTTTATTACTAACAATATTTACAATGATAAACTGGTTACTGTGGTTCGTTCATTACCCTTGAATCTGTGGACCTAGCCCTAACACTATCTTGGAGAAGCACTCAGCACATGGTGAATGTCTGAGTCGCTTGCTGTGAGCTCTGTGCCCTGAGCCGTCTCCTGCTGGAATGGACCGGAAGTGTTGTGTTCCCTGTTTTGTACTGTGTATGCTCTTGCCTGTGATTGGCTGTGGTGTTGTGTGTGTGTTGATTGGTCCGTTGATCTGTCCATCAGCATGTATGTATGTTTGCACCATGATGTTTACCTGAATATCATGACAATAACCGTGAGTAGGATGCCATGTCGAGCAAATGTGTCCTTACAGGATGACTGCAGATGATGTGATATTGTGCAACCTTATCACCACTGGGTAATTTGAAAAGTAGTCCACGATCAGGACATAATCTCTACCCAGCACGTGGATCAGGTCGATGCCCACCTTGGTCCAAGCTGACATGACCAACTCATGGGGCTGCAGGGTCTCGCGTGGTTGGGCCAGCTGGAAGCGCTGACAAGTGGGGCACTGTGTTGGCTATGTCCTCATTAATGCCGGGCCAGTACACTGCCTCTCGGGCCCGTCGGCGGTACTTTTCCACGCCAAGATGGCCCTCGTGTAGCTGTTCCAGGACGACCTGGCGCATGCTATGCGGGATGACAATGCGGTCCAGTTTCAGAAGAACCCCGTCTACTACCGCCAGATCATCTCTGACATTATAGAACTGAGGGCATTGGCCCTTGAGCCACCCATCCGTTAGGTGGCGCATGACACGCTGCAGCAAAGGGTCAGCCGCCGTTTTGTGGTGAATTTGGACGAGGCGTTCATCCGTGGCAGGTAGATTGGAGGCCACGAAGGCCACATGGGTGTCAACCTGGCAGACGAATCCCGCTGGGTCACATGGAGTGTTGACTGCCCTGGACAGAGCGTCAGCAATGATGAGGTCTTTGCCTGGGGTGTATACCAGCTGGAAGTCCTATCGCCGGAGCTTGAGAAGAATACGCTGGAGGCGAGGCGTCATGTCGTTCATGCCTTTCTGTATTATATTGACCAGTGGGCGATGGTCGGTGGTCGGTATCGACGGTGAATTGAGGAAGTCCGTACACATAATCGTGAAATTTAACCACACCGGTCAGAAGAGCCAGGCACTCCTTTTCTATCTGCGCGTAGCGCTGCTCCGTGGGGGTCATGGCGCGTGCCGCATATGCAATGGGAGCCCATGATGAGGCAACATCGCGTTGCAGGAGCACTGCCCCAATGCTTGGCTGGCATCAGTCAAAATTTTGGTCTCTTTTGCTGAATCAAAGAAAGCTAAAACCGGGGCCATGGTGAGTTTGGTTATGAGTTCTCTCCATTCGTGCTCGTGGGCAGGGACCCTGGAAGTCTGTTGTCTTCCTGACCAGGTTCCTGAGAGCCGTGGTATGAGAGGCGAGGTTAGGGATGAACTTCCTAAAAAGTTGAACATGCCCAGAAATCGGAGAACTGCCTTCTTGACCTCTGGCATTTTCATAGCTGTGATAGCAGCCACCTTGTCCGCATCCGGCCGCACACCCAACTGGGAGATGTGGTTCCCGAGGAACTTGAGTTCCGTCTGACCAAAAGAGCATTTGGCCCTGTTGAGGCGTAGGCCCTGCTCACGTATACATTTGAATACGCGATGGAGGTGACTAACATGCTCCTGCGGGGTGGTGGACCAAATGATTATGTCATCAACATAGACGCGAACACCTTCAATGCCTTCCATCATTTGTTCCATAATCCTATGGAACACTTCTGAAGCAGATATGATCCCAAACGGCATCCTTTTGTAACAATATCTGCTAAAGGGGGTATTAAATGTACACAGTTTCCTGCTGGATTTGCCAGAATCCTTTTGAGGCGTCGAGTTTGGTGAAGAGCTTGGCGCGAGCCAACTCACATGTGAGCTCTTCGCGCTTGGGAATTGGATAATGCTCCCTCATGAAATTGCGATTCAGATCCTTGGGATCAATGCAAATTCTCAATTCGCCGGAAGGCTTTTTCACACATACCATGGAACTGACCCAGTCAGTCAGTTCCGTGACTCTGGAAACCACTCCTTGGTCCTGGAGGTCCTGCAGCTGCTGCTTGAGGCTGTCCTTAAGGGGTGCTGGGACCCTGCGAGATGCGTGCACCACAGGCGTGGCATTCTGCTTCAATAAGATCTTGTAGGTAGATGCTAGCGTGCCCATGCCTTTGAAGACGTGGTGGTGTTGGTTGATGATGGCGTCGAGTTGCGCCCTGAAGTCAGTGTCCTGAAAGGCAGACGTGTCATCAGGAGAGAGAGAGTGCACTCTCTGAACTAGGTTCAACAGCTTGCATACCTGCGCACCGAGCAGGGAGGCTTTCGAGGAGCCCACGATTTCAAAAGGAAGGATGGCTTTGCGTGACCTGTGTGTCACTTCAAGTTGGCACGAGCCGCTGGCATCAATGGCATTGCCATTGTAATCCAATAGCTGGCAGGTTGATGGAAGGATGGCTGGTTTGACACAAAGGCTTTGGAAGTCAGACCGCGCAATGAGATTGGCGGAGGCACCAGTGTCCAGGCGGAATCGTATTTGGGACCAGTTGACCGTCAGGGTGGCACACCACTCATCGTCTGGATCGATGCTGTACACCGACAGCGGCTGGTGTCTTTGCTTCGGGGACAGCCTGTTTTTCGTTACGACACCGACTCGAAAAGGCACCTTCGGGTCCTCGGTGTCACTGCTGTGTGGGAGGTCCGCATTGGACTCGGTGACCGTGGGTTGAATTGCCCGGACATTCCTGCGAGGCTGGCTGAGGCGCTATGAATTGGCAGGCTGAGCTGCTCGGCAGAAGGCAGCATAGTGGCCAAGTTTGCCACATCTCAGGCATTGTTGAGATTTGGAAGGGCATTGCCGTTTTAAATGGGCGGAGCCACAGTTGCTGCACGTTGTAGCGTCAGCACGTTCGCTGCGCCACCGCATGCGCGGTGTGGTCATGCATGGTGCGCGCCTGCGCATTACGTTCTTAGACGTCACCGTCCCCTCGTTTGGTGCGCACAAGCGCAGGAGACCGCGAAAAGCGCGTGAAATGGCCGCCCTCATCCAGGCTGAGGCCCTGGAGTTGCTCAATTGCTTGGACCCGTTCCGCCTCATGGGGACCTTGCCGCGTCGTTTCAGCCGCTTGGATGTGGGAAAACCGATTTGTGGCATTTTCGTGTAGGACACAGGTCTCAATGGCGGTCGCTAGGGTGAGTTGCATTACTTTTAGGAGCTGCTGTCGTAGGGGGTCCGACTGAACACCGAAAACGATCTGGTCGCATATCATGGAGTCGGAGGTAGGCCCGTAGCTGCAAGACTGCGCAAGGATGCGGAGGTGAGTGAGAAAGGATTGGAAAGGTTCATCCTTACCCTGCAAACGCTGCTGGAACACGTAGCGTTCGAAACTTTCATTCACCTCTACGCTGCAGTGAGTGTCAAACTTGAGGAGGACCGTCTTGAACTTTGTTTTATCTTCATCATCCGCAAAGGTGAGAGAGTTGAAAATGTGGATGGCATGGTCCCCGGCCGTGGAGAGGAGGAGAGCAATCTTCCAGTTGGCCGCTAGGTTGCCGGCGATGCGGAGTGGCGGCGGCGGGCAGATGTTGTCCATGTTGCAGGATGACGGAATTCTGGCATGAGGCAGATCACTTGCAGGTAGGTCTAAGAAGTGTTAATATCCCTCAACTCCTGGTATCATGTTGTGTTGGGCGCTCTGGATCCATGGAACACAAACAGGTCACCAACACTTGAAATAGTGCAACACTATTTTATTGAGTCATTAACAGTTTAACATACTCAGACTGTGGGTTAACACGATACTAGCTTTAACTAAAGACCTTTGCCTTGTCCTAACCAGTCGATGCACTCAGCACATGGTGAATGCCTGTGCTGCAGGCTGTGAGCTCTGTCCTACTATCTAGCTGCAGCTCAAATGAGTGGGAACTCTTATGCCCCCTGTCTTTATAGTGCGTGTGCTCTAACTGGTGATTGGCTGCGGTGTTGTGTGTGTTGATTGGTCCCACTGTGTGTCCATCAGCGTGTGTCTGCACCATGATATACTGGTATATATTATGACAGCATCGGTCCCCTGGCACCAGCCCTACCAGTCGCCCACTCCGAAGATCCTGCAGAAGACACTATCCCCCCCCCCACCCCCACCCTCCCCTGCTCCAGCACAATACCGCAATGTGGTCCAGCACACTACTGTGCCCATGGCCCAGCACAACCCCCTGGCACCCAACAGTACACCCATGCCTGGTGAGGATCCATCGGTCCCCAATCAGATGACCTGCCAGATGTGAGTTGTTGATGCCAGCATTATGATCCTTCCCTCCCACTGACCACATGTCCATTCTCCCACAGCATCTCCAGCGGGCGATGCTGGCCCATCCGGGTTGCTTCTCCCCCACCCCCGCCTCCCAAGAGAACACTTCGGAGATGAGCATCGAGAATGCCACCATCAATCCATCATGACTGTCATCCCCACCCACCAACAGCGCAGAGACACACACCTTGGTGGGCGATAGCAGTGGACAGGCTTCTCTGGCACATTCTGGTGAGCACCACACAGTTGCAGATGCACATCTGGTGGAGGCAGTAATGTCCAGGGGGAATCAGCAGTCGGAGGTCTGCTGGAACCCAGCTGGGCCCCAGTCAGATGCTGAGCCTCCGGACCTGGGGGACGTGTCCCAGTCTCAACTGGACCTTGCCAGGTTGTTGCGGAGCATGTCCCAGTCTCAGGTGGCATGGCTGAGGTGCTCCAACTGTTCACACCTCTTCCTCTCCACCACGGGAATGGATAATCCATCCAAAAACTCAGTCATGGCCGAACTCTCTGCCGAGGGCTCCGATCTATAAAGATCCCAATAAAATGTTTCAAAATCTGCATTGACGTTAGGTGGGGTAGAAACCAGGCTGCCACTCCAGTCCCGTATCTGTACAATCTCCCGGGAAGCTGCCTGCCACTTCAGCTGATGAGCTGAAAAGTGACTGGTCTTCTCCCCGTGTTCACAAAATACCCCCTTGAACTTCGCAGCTGGTCCACCACCTTGCCTGTCGATAGTAATTCAAAGTATGTCTGCAACTTCTTCCTGCTCGCCAGCAACTCCGGGGTTGGGGCAGATGAGTACTGATGGCCCACCTTGAGGATGGAGGCCATCAGCCTCTGTCACTCCACCCCCGCCGTCCTTTCCATATGTGCTTTGGAGGAAATTATCCCGCCCCCCCCGCAGATAACCACCTGAAGGACTTCCCGCAATGTAGACGGTGATATAAACTCGCTCTTGTTAAATATATTCTCCAATGGCCGTGCAAAATCTTTTGGTTTATTTTTAATTTTTAGAGAACCCAATTTTTTTTCCAATTAAGGGGCAATTTAGCGTGGCCTATCCACCTTCCTTGCACATCTTTGGGTTGTGGGGGTGAGACCCACGCAGACACGGGGAGAATGTGCAAACTCCACATGGACGTTGACCCGGGGCCGGGATCGAACCCGGGTCTTCAGTGCCGTGAGGCAGCCGTGCTAACCACTGCGCCACTGTGCCTCCCTGGATGACTCTTTGTCAACGTTATCCAGATTCGGAACGTTAGCTCCCTTCTCTCTCCACAGATGCTGTCAGACCTGCTGCGGTTGTCCGGCATTTTCTGTTTTTGTTTCAGATTCCAGCATCCGCGGTAATTTGCTTTTCGCTTTATCTTACGCAGCCAATCTCGGCCCATGAGCCTTGGCCCTTGTCCTTCCATAATGATTCTGGGTAATTGAACCGACCTTTGATGATACGACCACGTATCATCGTGATAACTAAAACTTTTAAAGTTTCCCCTGTATATTTTGCTAATCTAGCCGTTGTGTTGTTTAGACTCAGGTGTTGTATCAGGTGTTGTATGGATGATGCGACTGTGTTGATCTCTATGCTCATGGTCACCCATTGACCTTAAGAATTATCTCTATGGAAGCCATCTTGCTTACTTTAACCATGTTTAATCTGTAAATCTCAGGATCCTCTTCAGGATTTTTGTCTATTCAGTGGAGTCGTGTGTTGTTTTTTAAAAATGAGTTTTATCTGGCAGGGCAACATGCTTGAATGTGGCGCTTCCTGTTGCACTTAAAACATGCACAATCACTACAATGGCAGATCTCTTGGGGGTGGTCTCCCCATATCTGAAACACTCATCAAAATTCCTGAGCAGATGGCCCACATTTCTTCCTTGCCTCTGTCCACGATCCTGGGATCTCTTTTAAGCCTCCTCTGTGCCTATTTCTCAGGGTGTTGGCCTAACAGCCATCCCACGCCAAAGCTGATTTACCTCATCGTCCTTCATGCACTGGAGCTCAGAAACGGCTTTCTCGGTGCATTTGGTGGCTTGAGCTATTTCTATCACTCTATCCAGGGATATTTTTGTTTTGGTTATTTGTACATTGATATTGTTGATGCCACATACCAGGCGGTCATGCAGCAAGTCGCTTAGTACCGAGCCAAATTCGCAGTCTTTCAGTCATTTGCCCAAGTCGGGCACAAAAACCCCAAATTGTCTCCCTGGTCCCTGATGGCCAAATTAAATTTATACCACTGTAGTATAATGGATAGGTCTGGGGTTCAAGTGCTTTTTCACAAGTGTTACCAGCTGGATAAACAATTTTGTACCTGGGGCATCAAGGGACGTTAAATTCCTTTTTTAAAATAAATTTGGAGTATCCAATTCATTTTTTCCAATTAAGGGGCAATTTAGTGTGGCCAATCCACCTAACCTGCACATCTTTGGGTTAAATTCATAATGAGGTTGCAGGTCTTGGGCCCACAAATCATGAACAACATGACCTTTTGCTTATCTTCCCCCGTGATCTCATTTGTGATAATAAAGTACTGGAGCCTCTGATATATCGGCTTCCCTCTTTGGCCCCCGGGTCGACTGGATCGAGTTTCCCTATCATAAGCATTGTTTTTCATTCACTGTTTGTTCTGCTGAGCTCATCTTTTCCGTCTCTTGGAGATTTCTGATGCAACCCCTCCCCCCCCCGAATTTCGAGACTTGCGATCATTGTCCGATTTATTCTTGTCGCCAATGTAATACCACAAAGTATCAATGAGGAGTCTTCTTACACAACAAAGATGTTTATTGGAAACAGCAATGAGGTTCAACTACATACAGGCACAGAGTTATATCATACAGGTCTTTACTCCTTGACTCCTGGGTGTGGTAAACCACTGTGTTCTTATATTAAGGGTTGAACGGTAGAACCTGCACTACAGGTTCACCTGGGCCCCTGCATGCTAGCTCCGCCCAGGAGCCGGGTTATAAATATGCGTGGCCTCCAGCTAGCAGCCATTTCGTCAGCTGCTGTAGGAGGCCGCACTTCAGATACTAATAAAGCCTCAGTTTGAATTCAACTTTGTCTCCAGCCAAATTGATCGTGCCTCAATTTATTAGTATCTGATTCAGAAGCTGGACCTCCGGATTAAACCAGATCGACTGCAGCTGGATCCACTTGCAAGCGACGCCAGAAAGGACTTTCAGCACTGGCTAGCTTGTTTTGAAGTATATATCAACGCGGCGCCGACCCCTGTTCCAGAGGCTCAGAAGATTCAAATCTTGTACTCCAGACTCAACTCTAAAATCTTCCCACTGATCCAGGATGCGCCCAATTACGCTGATGCTATGACTCGACTCAAAGAAAATTATGAGCAGAAGACGAACACGCTCTTCGCCAGACATGCGCTCACAATGCGTACTCAACTACCTGGTGAGTCAATCGAGGACTTCTGGAGTGCCCTGATCCCACTAGTTCGGGACTATGACTGCCAGGACGTTACAGCTAAGGAGCACTCAGATCTCCTTATGAGGGACGCTTTTGTAACTGGGATTGGGTCCGATGTTATCAGGCAGCGGCTCCTAGAAGAGGCCAAGCGCGATCTCGCAGAGACTAAAACACTAGCGCTTTCCATGATGGTCGCCCTGCACAATGTACAGTCCTACGCCCCCAACCGCACGGCCCACTCCTCCTACGCTTCATGGGCCCCACAGGCAGCCGCCCCAGTGGGGGCGCCACCCACCCAATACGCCTGCGCTATGCGCCAGCCAGTGATCTCCGGGGGGCCCCGATGCTATTTTTGCGGCCAACAAAGACACCACTGCCAACGCTGCCCAGCCGCGCTGCCCTTTGTAAGGCCTGCGGAAAGAAGGGTCCCTATGCAGCGGTGTGCCAGGCCCGCTCAGCGGCAGCAGTCGCCCCCACCGCCCCCGGTCACGGACAATGGGCGCCGCTATCCTCCCCTCCTCCCCAGGCCATGTGCGAGCAATGGGCACCACCATCTTCTCCCCCGCACAACACGTGCGTTTCATGGGCGCCGCCATCTTGCTCCACCCCCGCAACGTGCGTTTCATGGGCGCCGCCATTTTGTGACCCCCAGGACCTCCGGGCGCTGCCATCTTGTCCACCCCACAGCACACGGAGACCAACGGCATTTCAGGACCCCGACGCAGCAGCCGCCTCACTACCCGACGATCAACCACGACTCGCATCCATGGCAATCGACCAGTCCCGACCACACACTCTGACCAACGCATCCACCAACGTGAAAGTCACCGGCCACGTGACCTCCTGTCTACTGGACTCCGGGAGCACCAAGAGCTTTGTACATCCAAATACGGTAAAGCGCTGCTCCCTTACGGTAGACCCTACCAATCAAAGTATCTCCATGGCCTACGGATCCCATCACGTAGCGATCCGGGGGTACTGCACGGTCACGCTCACAGTCCAAGGCGTAGAGTTCCATGGTTTCCGCCTCTGCGTCCTCCCTAACCTCTGCGCTGCACTTATCCTTGGCCTGGATTTTCAGTGCAACCTCCAGAGCCTGACCCTTAAATTCGGCGGACCCTTACCACCTCTCACTGTGTGCGGCCTCGCGACCCTAAAGTTCGATCCTCCTTCCCTCTTTGCCAATCTAACTCCAGATTGCAAACCCGTCGCCACCAGGAGCAGACAGTACAGCACCCATAATAAGGCCTTCATCAGGTCCGAGGTCCAGCGGTTGCTTCGGGAAGGCATCATCGAGGCCAGCAACAGCCCCTGGAGAGCTCAAGTGGTAGTGGTTAAGTCTGGGGAGAAAAACCGAATGGTCGTGGACTACAGCCAGACCATCAACAGGTACACGCAGCTCGACGCGTACCCCCTCCCACGCATATCTGACATGGTTAATCAGATTGCACAGTGCCGGGTCTTCTCAACGGTGGACCTGAAATCCGCTTACCACCAGCTCCCCATCTGTAAATCGGACTGGCCACACATCGCCTTCGAGGCAGACGGCCGGCTATATCACTTCCTTAGGGTCCCCTTCGGCGTCACCAATGGGGTTTCGGTCTTCCAAAGGGAGATGTACTGAATGGTCGACTGGCACGGCTTGCGGGCCACGTTTCCGTACCTAGACAATGTGACCATCTGCGGCCATGATCAGCAGGACCACGACGCCAACCTCGCTAAATTTTTCCGCACCGCCACTCTCCTCAACCTGACGTATAACAAGGAGAAGTGTGTGTTCCGTACAAACCGCTTAGTCATCCTCGGCTACGTGGTCCAGAACGGAGTTCTGGGGCCCGATCCCGACCGCATGCGCCCCCTCATGGAGCTTCCCCTCCCCCACTGCCCCAAGGCCCTCAAACACTGCCTGGGGTTCTTCTCGTATTACGCTCAGTGGGTCCCAAACTTTGCGGACAAGGCCCGCCCACTCATACAGTCCACTCATTTCCCCCTGACGGCCGAGGCCCAACAGGCTTTCGCCCAGATCAGAGCTGATATTGCCAAAGCTGGAATGCACGCTGTAGATGAAACACTTCCGTTCCAAGTAGAAAGCGACGCATCAGACGTCGCCCTTGCCGCCACCCTCAACCAGGCAGGCAGGCCCATGGCATTCTTTTCCCGCACCCTCCATGCCTCTGAAATTCGGCACTCATCCGTCGAAAAGGAAGCTCAGGCTATCGTTGAGGCTGTGCAACATTGGAGGCATTACCTGGCCGGCAGGAGATTTACTCTCCTCACTGACCAACGGTCGGTTGCCTTCATTTCAACAACACACAGCGGGGCAAGATCAAAAATGACAAAATCTTGCGGTGGAGAATCGAGCTCTCCACCTATAATTACGAGATTAAGTATCGCCCTGGCAAACTCAACCAGCCCCCAAACGCCCTATCCCGAGGTACATGTGCCAGCGCACAGGTAGATCGACTCCGGACCCTGCACAACAGCCTTTGTCACCCAGGGGTCACTCGGTTGTACTACTTCATTAAGGCACAAAATTTGCCCTACTCCGTCGAGGAAGGAAGGACGATCACCAAGGACTGCCAGGTCTGTGCGGAGTGCAAACCGCACTTCTACCGGCCTGACTGCGTGCAGCTGGTGAAGGCCTCCCGCCCCTTTGACCGCCTCAGTGTGGATTTCAAAGGCCCCTCCCCTCCTCCGACCGACACACGTATTTCCTCAGTGTGATCGATGAATACTCCCGTTTTCCCTTCGCCATCCCATGCCCCGACATGACGTCTGCCACCGTCATTAAAGCCCTTAATTCTATCTTCACTCTGTTTGGCTTCCCCGCCTACATCCACAGAGACAGGCGATCCTCATTCATGAGTGATGAGCTACGTCAGTTCCTGCTCAGCAGGGGTATCGCCTCCAGCAGAATGACGAGCTACAACCCCCGGGAAACAGACAGGTATAGAGGGAGAATGGGACGGTATGGAGGGCCGTCCAGCTGGCCCTACGGTCCAGAAATCTCCCGGCCTCCCGCTGGCAAGAGGTCCTCCCTGGTGCACTACATTCCATTCGCTCATTGCTCTGCACTGCTACTAACAGTACACCGCATGAACGTCTTTTTGCATTCCGCAGGAAGTCCACATCCAGGGTATCGCTCCCAACTTGGCTCACAGCTCCCAAAACCGTGCTTCTCCGTAAACATGTGCGGCTCCACAAGGCGGATCTGTTGGTGGAAAGGGTGCACCTGCTCCACGCAAACCCACAGAACGCCTACGTGGCGTTCCCCGACGGCCGCCAGGATACCGTCTTTCTCAGAGACCTGGCACCAGCAGGTTCCACCCCCACACCACTTTCGTTGCCTTTAGTGCCACTACCCCCTACCCCGCCGCCCCCATCACCCCCCCCAGGACCGTCCGTCCTCCCCCTGCCCACCCCCGTTGATGAAGAGGATTTCGGCACGCTCCCAGAATCAACTTCGACCACGACAGCACCAACATCGCCGGCTCCACTTCGTCGATCCCAGAGGACGATCGAGGCGCCGGACCGGCTGAACCTCTGACCGGCCCACCGGATGACCAGAGACATTTTTTTACCATTCTGTAAATATTAAAGATTGCGAATTGTATATAGTTATCCACCACCCCCGCCGGACTCAATTTTAACAGGGGGTGAATGTGGTAAACCACTGTGTTCCTTTATTAAGGGTTGTACGGTAGAACCTGCACTACAGGTTCACCTGGGCCCCTGCATGCTAGCTCCGCCCAGGAGCCGGGTTATAAATATGCGTGGCCTCCAGCTAGCAGCCATTTCGTCAGCTGCTGTAGGAGGCCACACATCAGATACTAATAAAGCCTCAGTTTGAATTCAACTTCGTCTCCAGCCAAATTGATCATGTTTCACTGGGTCTACACTGCCTGGACCCCTGCTCGCAGGGCCTCGCACCCTTTTCCCCATTTGTCAGGTCATGTGCCCTGCAAAAGGTTGCCTCTTAAAGGGGCCACTCTACCATTGTTACCAGTGATCAGAAACTGAACTGGATCTGCCATATTAATACTGTGGCTACAATGGCAGGTCAGAGGCTGAGAATTCTACAGTCAGTAATTCATCTCCTGACTCGCCAAATCGTGTCCATCGTGTCTACGAGGCAAATGTAAGGGATGTGATGAGATACTCTCCGCTTGGCTGGATGAGTGCAGCTCCAAAAACACTCAAAAAACAATCCAATGGCACGGTGGTTAGCCCTGCTGCCTCACGGCACCGGAGTCCCAGGATCGATCCCGGCCCTGGGTCACTATCCGTGTGGAGTTTGCACATTCTCCCTGTGTCTGCATGGGTCTCACCCCCACAACTCAAAAGATGTGCAGGGTAGGTGGATTGGCCATGCTAAGTTGCCCCTTAATTGGAAAAAAATATAATAATTGGATAGTCTAAATTATTTTTTAAAAAGCCCGACATCATCCAAGACAAAACAGTCTTCTTGATTGGTACCCTATGCACCTTCATCAACATTCACTGCCTCACCACCGATGCTCAATGACAACGGTGTGTACCATCTACAAGATGCACTGCAGGAACTCACCAAGTCTCATGTGGAAGCAGCTTCCAAACCCGTGACCTCTACCACCTAGAAGGTCAAGGGTAGCAGTGAATGGGAGCACCACCGCCACCCGCAGGTTCCCCCTCAGGCCTCACACCATCCTGACTTTGAAATATATCGCCATTCCCTCCATTGTCACGGGGTCAAAATCCTGGAACTCCCTCCTTAACAGCACTGTGAGTGTACCTATACTTCAGGAACTCCAGCAGTTCAAATAGGCTGCTCGCCACCACCTTCTCAAAGGCAATTAGGGATTGACAATAAATGCTGGTCTAGCCAACAACACCTCCACCCAGGGAGCGAATTTTAAAAAATGATTCCGTCATTGACTCCTCTTAGAAATCGTTTATCTCCAGCACTGTAATGTTCTGCTAATCAGTACTGCCACCTCTCCCTCCACCTTGAGAACGATGTACATGTGGATGGTACATTGATGCCCTGTAATAGCAGAGAAGAAGATTGGTGCAATGTGTGCCCATGCACACATTAAGTTAAGTAAGGTTGTACAAGAAATATCAGCATATTGGGTGGAAAACAGAAATGGTGTAAACCTGAGATGAAAACGGCTTCAAATATTCACCAAAAATACTTTGCAAACCAAACAAAAACACAACTCCTTCAAATAAACACGGTGCGTTAAATTGAAGAAAATTTGTTTTGAATTTATTCTGTGATTTTGAAAGTATATACAGGGCAAGTTTAGTTCTCTAAAACATGGCTCATTTTCTTAAGCACTGTTGGTGCTTGCACATGATGCACACATGTTGTAAATCAGTTTAGGTAGGCCAATTGCATGAGCAAGCTAATCTGTGACAGCAAACCAAATTCTGTACGCAAGGCCTCCAAGTCACAAACATTCAGAAGATCAAAAAGAAACCAGTTCTTATTTATTGTCCCGCTTGGGTTTCAAATAGTCAAACAGAGGTTCGAGCCCCTCTTCTACCAGGTCCAGCAGTGGCTTGGCAAGGGGGTTGCATTTGACATGAAGCCCCGTATCGAGCGAATGACAGGCTATCCTCTCCAACTCCGTCAGCATGGGGAGGTTTGTGGGGAGATTTTCAATCTCATTATAATTCACATTGAGCAGCTTAAGGGGCCTCATCAAGCAGATAGATTTGGGCAGGAATCGGAGCCTGTTTTTCTCCGCGATAAATATCCTCATGCTTTCCAGTTGACCCACACTTTCAGAAATGCTTTCAATTTTGTTACAGCCCAGGTGTAAGAAAGTTAACCTCCTCATCCGGTAGACGCACGTGGGCAATTGCACAAAGCGATTGTTGCTTAAATTGAGCTTTTCCAGCTTCCTCAGGTCCTCCAAACTCTCAGGGAGTGACGAAATCATATTGTACGAGAGGCTCAGGACCTGGAGTTTTTTGCAGTAGCCCAGTTCATGTGGAACTTCTTTGAGACAATTCCAGTCAGCAAACAGAACCCTCAGTTTCCTCAACATTCCAATTTCTTTTGGCAAAGTAGCCAACTGATTCCCCAGCAAATTCAGAATGGTCAAATTCTGAAGATTCTCAATGCCAGGACCAATACTGAGGAGGAAATTATGTGACACATTCAGTTTTTCTACTTCAATTACCTGCCAAGCAATTTCGGGGATTTCGCTCATTTCCATCATTGCTAACCCCAGAGAGTTGCGGCCATAAACCATCTTCAATTGACTCCTTAACTCAGCAACCAAGAGTGCATCTTCCTCTTCTGAAGGCGCTGCTCCTTGCCTTTTTATTGTTTTCCTGAGCTTTTCTTTTGAAACATTCTTTGACACACAAATTCCCATCCTTAATTGCTCAAGTTCTTGTACAATTTCTGCCAAGGTTTAAGTATTGGCGACCTGTAAAAGTAAAATTGACAATGTTCGAGATAATATACATCGTATGAAGCAGGGAAAGTCAATAATGGACAGCTTATGGACCATCTATATCCCACAGGTGGCATTCCAACCTGTACAATGTCGTTCATGCACAAACACTTGTCACAGAGCACCTAGGAAAGGTGGTGGATAGGGGTATAGCAGTCTTGAGGGAATGTTTCCAATGTATGACCGCTACTGCAGAGGAACCTGCTAGGCACATGTGGCAGACAACATTGCGAGATGTACGAGCCTTCAGATTGTCCTGCAACGGGTGAGAATCTGTGCTGCAGTCCCCAGCAATTGCTGCCATTATTCCGGTCTCTATATCTTTTATCAATGCTGAAACTCATGCATTGGGCTGACAGTACGACCCCACAAATGGACCGTCGATTTAAGGACCTTCTTGAACCGCTGCAGTCCCTGAGGTGTCAGTGCATCCATAGTGCTGTTAGTGAAGGGGGTTCCAAGATTTTGACGCAGTGACAGTGAAGGAACAGTGATATATTTCCAAGTGGGGCTGGTGTGTGACTTGGAGGGGAACCTCCAGGTGGTGGGGTTCCCAGGTATCTGCTACCCTTGTCATTCTAGATGGTAATGGTCGTGGGTTTGGAAGGTGTTGCCCTGAGGACCTTGGTGAGTTCCTGCAGCGCATTTTGTAAATGATGCACACAGCTGCCACTGTGCATCGGTGGTGGAGGGAGCAAATGTTTGTAAATGGGGTAGCAACACATTGCTTTGTCCTGGTTGGTGTCGAGCTTCTTGAGAGTTGTTGGAGTTGCACGAATCCAGGAATTGGAGAGCATCCCATCGCACTCCTGACTTGTACCTTGTGGACATGCTTTGGGGACATGCTTTGGCCCATCCCCCAATAATCCAATTGCCCGCCTGGCAACACCCTCAGAAGTCCCTACCCTACCCTCCCAGGGATCCCTACCTGGTCTCGATGCCCCAACACTTACGCCCAGGCAAGTTGTTGCAGTGCTTCTTCCGACCGTGCTGCACCTGGATGGGCTGAAGGGCTATCGTTAATCTGATTGAGCGACAGCTCTCCACAGCAGGATGTCCTTCCAAGTGAGGACAGGTGCTGCTAATCAATGCTGATTAGAGTGTAAAATAGCTGCCGGCCTGTCATTCAGCAGGGGTCAGTTGTGTTTCCCAATTGACCAACCGGATGGCGGAGGTCAAAGTTCAGGCCATGGTGAAGCACCTGACCAAGGCTCCTTTGACAACACCTTCCAAACCTCCACTACTATGACGGACAAGGACAGCAGACAGCAGCATGGGAACACCACCACATGGATGTTCCTCGCGAAGACACTCACCATTCTGACTCGGAAATATATTGCCTTTCATAAGAACATAAGAACATAAGAACTAGGAACAGGAGTAGGCCATCTGGCCCCTCGAGCCTGCTCCGCCATTCAATGAGATCATGGCTGATCTTTGTGCACTCAGTTCCACTCTCCGGCCCGTACACCATATCCCCGAATCCCTTTATTCTTTAGAAAGGTATCTATCTTTTTCTTTAAAACTTTTAAAGAAGGAGCCTCAACTGCTTCACTGGGCAAGGAATTCCAGAAATTCACAACCCTTTGGGTGAAGAAGTTCCTCCTAAACTCGGTCCTAAATCTACTTCCCCTTATTTTGAGGCTATGCCCCTTAGTTCTGCTTTCCCCGACCAGTGGAAACAACCTGCCCGCATCTATCCTATCTATTCCGTTCATAATTTTATATGTTTCAATAAGATCCCCCCTGCATCCTTCTAAACTCCAATGAGTACAGTCCCAGTCTACTCAACCTCTCGTCATAATTTAATCCCGTCAACTCTGGGATCAACCTAGTGAATCTCCTCTGCACTCCCTCCAGTGCCAATATGTCCTTTCTCAGGTAAGGAGACCAAAACTGAACACAATACTCCAGATGTGGCCTCACCAACACCTTATACAATTGCAGCATAACCTCCCTAGTCTTGAACTCCATCCCTCTAGCAATGAAAGACAAAACTCGATTAGCCTTCTTAATCACCTGTTGCACCTGCACACCAACTTTTTGCGACTCGTGCACTAGCACACCCAGGTCCCTCTGCACAGCAGCATGTTTTAACATCTTACCGTCTTTCCTTCACTGTCGCTGGGCCAAAATCCTGGATTTCCCTCCCTAACAGCACTGTGGATGTACCTACACCACATGGACTGCCGTGGTTCAAGAAGGCAGCTCACCGCCACTTTCCCAACGGCAATTAGGGGTGGGCAGTAACTACTGGCCAAACCAGCAACACCCACATCCTGTGAATGAATTTTAAAATAGAAAGTTAAATGCAAATCCACGGCACAGGGCGGCATGGGAGCACAGTGGTTAGCACTGTTGCTTCACAGCCCCCGGGTCCCAGGTTCGCTTCCCGGCTTAGGTCACTGTCTGTGCGGAGCCTGCACGTTCTCCCCGTGTCTACATGGGTTTCCTCTGGGTGCTCCGGTTTCCTCCCACAAGTCCCGGAAGACATGCTGTCTTTGGACATTCTGAATACTCCCTTCGTGTGCCCGAACAGGCGCCGGAGTGTGGTGACTAGGGGATTTGCATGGTGACTTCATTGCAGAGTTAATGTAAGCCAACTGGTAACAATAATAAGATTATTGTTATTAGAAGCTTCCTTGAGCAATTAGCAGCTCGTTGACTGTACGGTATGCTGATTTAGACCACTCGCCCACAGGCTCGTCACATGTTCAGCAGCCAAACATCAGGACTATACTCTTGGCTGCCTGCAAGCAATGCCACAAGGTAGAGTGTTCACCCTGAGTAATGTACATTTTATACATGTACTCTATACATATTTCTTTATGATGATCATTGAAATTCTTTCCCATCTCCTGGATTGCTACTCATGATGAGTTTGATGATCAACAATAGGGATAAAATAGGAGCACAGGAGTACAATGATAGGTTTGCATTAAGTAGTTAGGGGAGATGGTAGTGTCATGGTTCTTTCACTGGACTAATAATCAACCAAGCCCAGACTAAGGCTTTGGAGGTGTGGGTTCAAATCCCAGCTACCACAGCACTGATAAGATTTAAATTCAACTAATTTTTTTAATTCTTCAAGGAAAGCATTGGTGAACTGTTGTTAATTTTTATTTTTAAAAACCCATCTGCTTCACTAATGTCCTTTAGGGAAGGAAATCTGCCCTCCTTACCTGGTCCGCCCTACATGTGATTTCAGACCCATAATAATGTTGGTTGACTCTTAATTCCCCTCTGAAATGGGCAAGCAAGCCAATCTACTCCAGGGCAACAAGTGTTGGCCTTGATATATCCCTTACCTGTTTAAAGGCTAAGAATTCACAGCAAGGTCAGATGCAGAATGTAAAGTGATGGAAGGGGCCTTCAACAGCACTATCCAGCATCACTTACTCAGTAATTTTTTTTTTTAATTTAGAGTACCCAATTATTTTTTGTTTTCCAATTAAGGGGAAATTTAGCGTGGCCAATCCACCTAACCTGCACATCTTTGGGTTGTGGAGGTGAAACCCACGCAGACATGGGGAGAATGTGCAAACTCCACACGGACAGTGACCCAGGGCCGGGATTCGAACCCGGGTCCTCAGCGCCGTAGTCCCACTCAGCTCCCACCCCATTACTTGGTTCAAACATGGACAAAAGAGCTGAATGCCAGAGGTGAGGTGAGAGTGACTGCCCTTGACATCAAGGCAGCATTTGACCGAGTATGGTATGGTAACAAGCAGCCCTAGCTAAACTGGAATCACTGGGAATCAGGGGAAAGCTCTCCGCTGGTTGGAGTCTTACCTGACACAAAGGAAGATGGTTGTGGTGGTTTGAGTTCAATCACTTCAGTTCCAGGACATCACTGCAGGAGTTCCTCAGGGTAGTGTCCTAGGCCCAACCATCTTCAGCTGCTTCATCAATGATCTCCCTTCCATCACAAGGCCAGAAGTGGGGTGTTTGTGGATGACTGCACAATGTTCAACGCCATTCGCAACTCCTCAGATAATGAAGCAGTCCATGTCCAAATGTAGCAAGGCCTGGACAACATCCAGTCTTGAGCTGACACATAGCATGTTACGTTCACGCCACACAAGTGCCAGGCAATGACCATCTCCTACAAGGGAGGATCTAACCACCGCCCCTTGACAATCAATGGCATTACCATTGTTGAATCCCCTCCCCTCAGACCTAGCACAAAGCTCACAAGCTCATGGTCTACAGAGCAGGAGTAATACCCACCTTCCTATTTAGCTCATAGGCGTGACCATATACAGCAGGCACCTCAAAACACTGGCAGAGTACCACCAGCACTGCCTCTTCACGATCGTACAAAGCCATTGGCAGGGTAGGCACACCAAAATCAGTGTCCTCGCTCAGGCTAACACCCCCAGCATCGAAGCATTGACCGCGTTCGATCAGCTCGGCTGGACAGGCCACATCGTCCACATGCCTGACTCGAGACTCCCAAAACAGGCGATCTAGCCAGAGCTTTGACAGGGCAAGTGAGCCCCAGGAGGGCAGAGGAAATACTTCAAGGACGCCCTCAAAGCCTCCTTGATAAGGTGGAACAGTCCCACTGACAACAGGGAATCCCTGGTCCAAGACTGCCCGAAGTGGAGGAAAAAGCATCTGGGAAGGAGCTGAACACCTTGAGTTTTTTCACAAGAGAAAGCTGAAGCCAAGTGTCGACAGTGAAAAGAGCGCATGGTAACACAGGTACACCCCCCCCCCCCCCCCAATCACCGTCTGCCCCACCTGTGACAGGGACTGCGGGTCACCCATTGGACTCCCCAGTCAACTGAGAATTCATTTTAGTGCGAAATCCCCTGGTTAATCCCCTTCAAGACACACACCATCCTGACTTGGAACTAGATCACTATTCCCTCACTGTCGTTGCGTCAAAATCCTGGAACGTCCTCCCTAACAAAACTGTGGGTGTACCTACGCCACATGGAGTGTATCAGTTTAAGAAGGTGGCTCACGACCACCTTTCCAAGGGCAAATAAGGGTGTGGAATAAATGCACCCACATCCGTAAATGACTGAAAAAAAGTATCAGTTCATGGTAGATTTCAGTGGGTAGAAATTGTGCATCTTTGTATTTTGCAGGTCTATGTTTCCTTAAAGGGACAATCACCACACCTTCTATCTAAAACCCACAGATGGGATGGTCAGAAAATGGAGTGAACCCAAGTCCACCAGATTACTTTGCCTTGTTTGAGTCCGAAAGAAGTCCTGGTCCAACTGAGAGTGGATGGTTTCTGACGTACTATAGGAGGTAGGGTGGTCTTGTTGGCACAGTACCAATGTCCCTACCTCCGACACAGAAGCTCCCAGTTCAATTTCCACTTGCGCACTTGATCGCCACAGAGGTGCATTCATAACACAACCTCACAGATTGGTTATCAATACATCGAGAGCACGCAGGAAGAGTGAGGAGGTCTCTGGACCAGCCATCATTGATCTGGAGTGGCACCCCTTCAGCTATAGCCTCTGGCGACAAGCCAGTATCCTCTTCCAGGGAAAAAGCTGTTTTGGAAATAGACCTGAACGTATGCTTTGTTTGCTCTTAATAATGTCTTGAGATACGCCCTGCTTCACAGTCTTCTCCAAAAGTGCAGTGGAAATCCCATTTCCCCAAATAAACAGGGTGGAGTGGGAATTGTTTCAACAAAATGCCCACTCTTGCTTTGCTCAGACCACAATAAGACCACAAGGTGTAGGAGCAGAAGTAGACCATTCGGCCCGTCGAGTCTTCTCCACCATTCAATGAGATCATGACTTATGTGATGTGCTAATCCTCAACTCCACTTTTCCACCTTATCTCCATAATCCTTGATTCCCTTACTGAGCAGTCTCAGAAAGCGGACAGGCCAATTTCCAGCCACCAAGCCTGAAGGCCAAGTTTACAGCCAACAGCCTCTAAGTCTTAAAGCTAAGGCAGTGCAGAAAACCTTTGCAACAGCAATTTTTAAATATCTTCGCTGGACCAGGAAACAGACGGTTTCCAGATCTGAGTATCATCCCTGTATTGCCTGTTAACTATAGCTGGTCATTCAAATTGGATGTTGTTTGGGGAACAGGGAAGTCTTGCAGAGTTCAGGTATTGTAGATATATGTTATAACAAGGATTCATACACTCATATAAACTGTGTGTGTTTAGGCATCCATACATCTTAATTGGGTGAGAGTGGAGTAGTTCTGTTTGTGTACTTTTGTTTTTTCTTTACTTTAATAAATAGTCTTTAATAATGGTTACACAATGGCTGGGCTGTTTATTCTCACTGGGAGTTCACTTGTCTCCTCACATTAAAAAAAACACAAACCGATGTTTCAAGTTGGGATACTCTTGCAGAGAACATCAACGTGCTGCCTGACATTATCAACTTTCATAATATATCAATGTTAAGCAGGCTACAGCACATTAAAAAAACAGAACACTATAAAATAAGATAGAATCTTAACTAAAAGCAAAATACTGCAGTGCTGGAATCTGAAACAGGATTTTAACTGTTCACTCAACACCCAGGAGAAATTTGTGATCTTTTTTATTGTTTCATTCATTCACTCATTAGTCCCAGAAAGTTGAGACTGCCATGCCCCACCTCTGTCATGTGCTCCCCTTACATATTCCACATTAGTCAACCGCATTGTTTCATTATTTAAGAATCAGTGCATTACTCGTAGAGTTTTTACATGCGTACCGTGATTCTAATATCCAGAGATAAGTTAAGAAGTTTTAACACTTTAAGGCTACGACCAGCACTCCCATCAAGTCCTGGTTGAGTTTGATTCACTGTGTAATGCTGACATATTTGATGATCATCAATATATGACTTGCTCAAAGCAGAATTTGAATCATGATAAAACCTATCAGCTGCAATGTCGTTTTCTAAACACAATGCATGTACTTACGGCAAATAGATTTGAGTCCTCGTGTTGAGCTCCGTACGGTACAGAAAGCACTTTTGTAATTGTTGACGAGGTCAGCTTCAGTGAGGCCAACTTTCAGATGCAGCTGCTTCTGTCACTTGTTTCATGTAAGTGCGGTAGAACTTCTGGTATACAAATAGATCACTCATATTACTCACTTTTTTTTGTTGTTGTCTTAAGATAGTCTTTCATTTTCAATTTAAAAAGCGGCTCCTGCAGGGATGAACTATAAATAAACGTGAAGCTCCTGAGTTCTATCTTTATTTCAAAGAATGTTTTTTTTTCCTCATATTATTCGGCTAACCTGCCATTTTGTTGCAATGCACACAGAAGAAAGAAGGGATAGTTTATGACTTAGTCATTCCTGAGCTGATCCAGCCCTCATTTCCTGACAGCAATGTAACAGCAGGACAGAGGTGATGTGTTGGGTGCTCTGCTACACAGACGAACCAACACGGTTGCAAATGGTACAACTCAGTTTTATTGCTAACATTTATTTACAATGGTAAACTGGTTACTGAGGTTCGATCATAACCCTAGAATCTGTGGACCTATTCCTAATACTATCTTGTAGTGGCACTCAGCACATGGTGGATGTCTGAGTGGCTTGTTATGAGCTCTGTGCCCTGAGCTGTCTCCTGCTGCAATGCTCAGGAAGTGTCGTGTTCCCTGTTTTGTACTGTGTATGCTCTTGCCTGTGATTGGCTGTGGTGTTGTGTGTGTGTTAATTGGTCCGTTGATCTGTCCATCGGTATGTATGTATGTTTGTGCTATGAATTTTACCTGAATATCATGACAAGAGGTACGATCAAGCAGTGGATGCACGGCCGCACAGTGGTTAGCGCTGCTGCCTCACAGTGCCAGGGACCCGGGTTCAATTTGGGCTTTGGGTCGCTATCTGTGTGGAGTTTGCACATTCTCTCCATGCCTGCGTGGGTTTCCTCCGGGTGCTCTGGTTTCCTTCCACCGTCCAAAGACATGTGGGTTAGGTGGATTGGCCATGGTAAATTGCCCCTTCGTGTCCAAAGGTTAGGTGGGGTTATGGGGATAGGGCGGGCGAGTGCTCTTTCGGAGGGTCGGTGCGGACTCAATGTGCCAAATGGGGAGGTGGTGGCATAGCGGTATTGTCACTGGACTAGTAATCCAGAGACCCAGATTAATGCTTTGGGGGCCCAGGTTCAAATTCCGCCACTGCAGATGGTGAAATTTGAATTCAATAAAAATCTGGAATCAAATGTCTAATGATGACCATGAACCCACTGTCGATTGTCATAAAAACCCATCTGGTTCACTAACGACCTTTAGGGAAGGAAATCTGCCATCCTTACCTGGTCTGGCCTAAATGTGACTCCAGACCCACAGCAATGTGGTTGACTCTTAACTGGCCCCTCAAGGCAATTATGACTGGGCAATAAATGCTGGCACGGCCGGCCACGCCCAGTCCCATGAATGAATTTTTTTAAATGGTTTCCTTTTGCTCAATATGTAAAGTAAAGATGCCAAATCGGAGCAGAAGTAGGCCATTCGGCCCCACAAGCCTGTTCCGCCATTCATTGAGACCATGGCTGACCTGTTTATATTTCTAATTCCACATTCTCATCTACCACTGATACCCTTTGATTTCTGTGCCTGACATAGAATCGTGGAACCATAGAATTTACAGTGCAGAAGGAGGCCATTCTGCCCATCGAGTCTGCACCGGCCCTTGGAAAGAGCACCGCACCCAAGCCCACGCCTCCATCCTATCCCTGTAACCCAGTAACCCCACCTGATCTTTTTTGGACACTAAGGGCAATTTATCACGGCCAATCCACCTAACCTGCACATCTTTGGACTGTGGGAGGAAACCGGAACACCCGGAGGAAACCCACACAGACACGGGGAGAACGTGCAGACTCCGCACAGCCAGTGACCCAAGCCGGGAATCGAACCTGGGACTCTGGAGCAGTGAAGCAACTGTGCTAACCACTGTACTACTGTGCTGCCCACTCCGCACAGGCAGTGACCCAAGCTAGGAATCGAACCTGGGACCCTGGAACTGTGATCCAACTGTGCTAACCACTGTGCTACCGTGCTGCCCACCTTAAAATTATTCAGTCACTCTGTCCCCAGCACCTTATGAGGAAGCGAGTTACAACGTCACACAATCCTCTGAGAGAGAAAAATTCTCCTCATCTCAACCGTAAAAGGGCAATCCCTAATTTTAAAACAGTGCCCTCTAGTTCTGGACTCATCCTTTCCACATCCACCTAGCCAAGACTGTTCAGGATCTTTCATACTTCAATCAAGTCACCCCTCACTCTTCTGAACTCCAGTGCTAAGCTAGTCTTTCCAACCGTTCCTCATAAGACGACCTGTTCATTCCTGATATCAATCTAGTGAACCTGCTCTGAACCATCTCCAACACTTTTACAACCTTCCTTAAATAAGTAGACCAAAACTGCACACAGTATTTGCATTGTAGTCTCACCAATGCCCTGCTTAACTGAAGTATAACATCCTACTCAATTCCTCTCGTAATGAAGTACAGCATTCCATTAACCTTCTTAATTACTTGTTGCACCTGCATACCAAATTTTTGTGATTCATACACTAGTACACCTAGATCCCTCTGCATCTCGGGATTCTGCAGTCATTCTCCATTTAAGCAACACTCTGCTTTTATATTCTTCCTGCCAAAGTGAACAGCTTCACATTTTCCCACAATATGCTCCATCTGCCAGATTTTTACCCACTCAATCAACCTATCTACATCCATCTGCAACTTCCTTATGTCCTCTTCACAACATATTTTTCTACCTTTGATCATCTGCAAATTTAGCGACCATGCCATTGCTGTCCTCATCTAAGTCGTTGATGTAAATTTTAAAACGTTGAGTCCCAGCATTGACCCCTGTGGGACTCCATACCATCACATCCTGCAAACAAAGAAAAGACCTATTTATACATACTCCCTGTTTTCTTTTTTTTTACATAAATGTAGAGTACCCAATTCTTCTTTTCTCCAATTAAAGGGCAATTTAGTGTGGCCAATACACCTACCTTGCACATAATTTGGGTTGTCGGGCTGAGACCCATACAGACACGGGGGGAATGTGCAAACTCCAGTGCAAATGGGGGGGGGGGGGCGGCACAGTGGTGTAATGGTTAGCACTGTTGCCTCACGCGCTGAGGACCCAGGTTCGATCCTGACCCCGGGTCACTGTCTGTGTGGAGTTTGCACATTCTCCCCATGCAAAGTTTGCACATTCTCCCCGTGTCTGTGTGGGACTCACCCCCACAACCCAAAGATGTGCAGGGTAGGTGGATTGGCCATGTTAAATTGCCCCTTAATTGGAATTTGTTTTTTTTCAAAGTATTGATGAAGCCAGCCAGGAGAACTCTCCTGCATCTTTCAATAATGCCCTGGGATCTTTTACTTTCACCCAAGAAGGAATACAGAGTCTTCGTTTAAAAAAGATGGTACCTCCAACTGTACCTCAGTTCTGCGCTGAGATGTCAGCCTGGATTATTATGCAATCTAGCGGCTGTGCTAGCCGTAGGTACAAATCCTGTCATGGCCGCTAAATCTCGCGAGTGGCCCAAAATGGGAGACCTCGGTTTGTAATCTTCCCACCCACCTCTGGTGAAACGATTAGGAAGGGCGTGAGCCTGATTAGTATACTTGAAAACAAATTTGCATTCAATCATCATCAGGCTTAATGTTGCTACATCCGCCCTCTTCACATCATCCCAGCTAGCTGGCGCAACGTCATGCCGGCGTGAATCACTATTGGTTTTCAAAACGAAAACCAATCGTGATGATCACGCCAGGGGCGCGAAGGTACGCATAGTCCCCAAGGGGTTAGGAACATGGTCAGGCCGTGCCCTGGCACTGCCCCGGGCATCCTGCGCCAACCTGGCCTTTATCAGGCCCTGCCACACCTGAGTGACTGTGCAAACCGCAGCCCCAGATCCCATGTGCATTGAGTGCCTGAGAATATGGAGTGGAAATGCGACTGCGCAACTGGAGCGATACCTGTCGGTTTCCAGTCGGACCCTGACACTGCCAGATTTTGGGAAAATTCCGTCCTTAGAAGTTTACAGCGGAAAAAGAGCCCTTCAGCCCATCATGTCCATGCTAGCCATCAAGCACCTATTTATTCTAAACCCATTTCCCAGCACTTGGTCTGTAGTATGCGAGTTTCAAGCGCTCATCAAAATGCTGTAACACAATGATTTGGCTGAAGCGGTATAAATTTGCATATCCAAATTTGAAGATGACACCAAGTTAGGAGCTACAGTAAATTATGGAGATAGATGCAAGAAACTTTAACCGGAAGATGAAGTGATTCGTCACATTTGTGGCAGAGGGAGTTCAATGTGGAGAAGTGTGATGTCAAGATTTGCATCCCAGATGGCTTTTCAGAGTATTTTCCAAATGGTGAGGGATGAGGAACTTTGGAGTCTGAGCAAAGGAATCTGAGTATCCAGAAAAACAAATCACTAAAAGCCAGAGCACAGGAACAAAAATGTTGTCAAAAAGGCCATTAGAATGCTGACCCTTATGTTGACACTGATCTACCAAAAGGAGAGAAACTTGTGCTTTTGTTCCCCCAGGTCCTAGTTTCAGCCTCTCAAAAACAACTTTTCTCCAATTTATAACCTGTTTTTTCTCAAACTTATGTCCCTCGTTGTCATTACCTTAGAGCCTATTTTATTATTGACTAGATGTTCCCCTAACTTTGCTTCTCTTATCTGCTATGGTTCATTCCCTATTCCTCGATCCATTCGCTATTTCTTCTCTTGTTGGGCTTTGGGCCTTGTACACATCGTAGGAACTCTATTTCCTTTGCTGTTTTACTACCACCTCTGTCCAATTAATGCCAGGGTAGTTGAATCCCCCATTATTATTATTCTGTGTTTTTTACTCAGTTCCCTCACTTGTCTGCATATTTCTTCCTCCACCTCTCGTTCACTCTTTGACGGTCTGTCAACTACACCCATGAGTGTGTTTGATCCTTTCTTCTCTTTTACCACGATCCAGAGGTTTCCACTCGTGTTATCCCCTATAAAGCCGCTTCTCCACCTCTCTCTCTATCTGATATATTATTCCCGACTATGTTTAATTCCCAGTCTTAAATTAATCCTGGTGCTTCCCAACAAATGATTTTTTTAAATTTGTTCAGGGGATGTGGGCATCGCTGGCTGGGCCAGCATTTATTGCCGATCCCTAACTGCCCATTTCAGAGGGCAGTTAAGAATCAATCATATTGCAGTGGATCGAGAGTCACCTGTAGGCCAGACTGGGTAAGGACGGCAGATTTCCTTCCCCAGAGGGCATTAATGAACCAGGTAGATTTTACGACTATCGATAATGGCCTCAGAGAACAAAGAACAGAGAAAACTACAGCACACGACTAGGCACTTTGGCCCTCCAATGCTGTGCCGATCATGATGCCCTAACGAAAAACAAAACCTTCTGCCCTTGCTCGGTCCGTATTCCTCTATTTCCTCCCGATTCATGTACCCATCTAAATGCTTCTTAAATGTTGCTAATGTGCCTGCTTCCACCATATCCTCTGGCAGCACGTTCCAGGCACCCACCAGTCTCTGCGTGAAAAACCTACCCCCCCACATCTCCCTTAAATTTTCCCCCTCTCACCTTAACCTGTGCCCCTTGTAATTGACACTTCCCCCTTGGAAAAAGCCTCTGACTATCCACCCTGTCTATGCCTCTCATAATTTTGTAGACCTCTATCAGGTCTCCCCTTAGCCTCCGTCTTTCCAGTGAAAACAATCGTATTTTATTCAAGCTCTCCTCACAGCCAGTGGCGGACCTACATTTCTGGGGCCCTGAAGCTTGAACTGCTATGGGGGCCCCTTCGCAACAAGCAACGAGGTCTGGGTAACCACTGTTATCTTCTTCAATGGGGTTGTTCCACGACAGATCACCACATATTTTTAAAAAATTTAACCACTACATCTCAGATTTTGATTAAAATTGCTGTACTGGATTATCTCACATGTCAAAGTCACTGGTGTGAATAAAAATTTCCTATGCCTTATAGTTTTCGAGTTATGGGGGGATGAAAATTCGGGAAATGTTATATACATGCATGATGCATCATAGAATGATGAAATAAAACATAGAAAAGGCCACAGTCAATATAATCTTTTATTTTAGACACCTATGAGAATATATACTACATGAAGCACATTTTACAAAATACTCTTTTTTCTGTTTTTTCTAGCAACATATTCATGCACAGTTTTGTCATATGAGAACTTCCTTGCAATGTCATTTTCTAGAGACAATATGCATAAAGAATTTAAGCGCTCTTCAGTCATGGTAGACCAAAATTTGTTCTTTGTAAAGGACAGCTTTGAAAAATTCCTTTCTGCTTCACAGCTCTTGATAGGCATTGTCACGTACAGCTGAAGCGCAGTAGTAATATTGGGGAACACTTCAATTAGGTGTTGCTCACAAATAAGCTGAAGAACTTATGCGCATTGCATTTTAGATGGCATGTTTTCTTCTGTATTCTGGGATTTCCTAAGGTGCAAATATTCTTTGAACTGATAACACTCGTTTACTAATTTGTGGTCAATATCATCTTTGTAATACGATATTATAAGTTTAATACTGTCCTCATTAATTTCAGAATTGTTCACCAATTCTGAGAGGAACTTGAACCTTTTCGCAATCTGCTCATATGGGTCAATCCTCTTGGATTATCAGCAGTCATAGAGTTGATATAGAACTTCTATCCTAAATTTGTCAGCTCCTCTCAAAGAAGCAATACCACTTGTTCCATCTGAAAATGTCCTTGTATCAATGCGTTTAGAAGCATCAGAATAATTTGGGGTGATATCTTCACACAAACCTTTTGCTTCTGATTCATAGTGTGCAATCCTATCGGCTGAAGTTTCTCTGAGTTCTTTAACAAACGAAAGTAAGCCTCAGGGAGTTTGGGGACTTTTCGGGGTATAATCTCAACATAGGGAAGAGTGAGCTCTTTGTGGTGCATTCAGGGGACCAGGGAAGGGGGATAGATGAGCTACCGCTGAAGAGGGCGGAAAGGAGCTTTCGGACCTGGGGATCCAGGTAGCTAGGAGTTGGGGGGCCCTGCACAAGCTCAATTTGACGCGGTTGGTGGAGCAGATGGAGGAGGATTTTAAAAGATGGGATATTCTGCCACTCTCACTAGCGGGTAGGGTGCAGTCGGTCAAAATGACGGTCCTTCCGAGATTTCTCGTTGTGTTCCAGTGCCTTCCCATTCTGATCCCCAAGGCCTGTTTCAAATGGGTAAGCAGGAGCATCATGGGATTTGTGTGGGCGAATAAGACCCCGAGGGTGAAGAGGGTGTTTCTGGAGCGTAGCAGGGACAGGGGGGGCTGGCGCTGCCGAATCTATGTGGCTATTATTGGCCAGCCAATGTGGCGATGATCCGTAAGTGGGTCATGGAGGGAGAGGGGGCGGCGTGGAAGAGGCTAGAGATGGCGTCCTGTGTGGGCACGAGCCTGAGGGCGCTGGTGACGGCACCGCTGTCACTCTCGCCGACAAGGTACACCACGAGTCCGGTGGTGGCGGCAACGCTGAAGATCTGGGGGCAGTGGAGGCGACACAGGGGTGAGGTGGGAGCCTCGGTGTGGTCCCCGATTCGGGAGAATCGTCGGTTCATCCCGGGAAGGATGGATGGGGGGTTTCGGAGCTGGCATCGGGCAGGGATTAGAAGAATGGGGGACCTGTTCATCTATGGGACGTTTGCGAGCCTAGGGGCGCTGGAGAAGTTTGGGCCACCCCTGGGAAATGCTTTCAGGTATATGCAAGTGAGGGCGTTTGTGAGGCGGCAGGTGAGGGAATTCCCGCTGCTTCAGGCACGTGGGATACAGGACAGGGTGATTTCGGGTGTATGGGAGGGAGAAGGCAAGGTTTTAGGGATTTACCAGGAGCTGCAGGAAGAGGAGGAGGCCTCGGTGGAGGAGTTAAAGGGCAAGTGGGAGGAGGAGCTTGGGGAGGAGATAGATGAGGGTCTGTGGGCCGATGCCCTGAGTAGGGTTAATTCTTCCTCCTCTTGCGCCAGGCTCAGCCTAATACAGTTTAAAGTTATTCACAGAGCGCATATGACAGGGGTGAGGTTGAGTAGGTTCTTTGGGGTTGAGGACAGATGTGGGAGGTGCTCGGGGAGCCCGGCAAATCACGTCCATATGTTCTGGTTGTGCCCGGCGCTGGATGGGTTTTGGATGGGTTTTGCGAGGACTATGTCCAAGGTGGTGAACGCCCAGGTCAAGTCGAGCTGGGGATTAGCATTATTTGGGGTATCGGACGAGCCGGGAGTGCAGGAGGCGAAAGAGGCCGGTATTCTGGCCTTTGCGTCCCTGGTAGCCCGGCGGAGGATTTTGCTACTATGGAAAGATGCGAAGCTCCCTAGTGTGGAAGCTTGGATCAATGACGTGGCAGGGTTCATCAAGCTGGAGAGGATAGTTTGCCCTGAGAGGGTCTGTGCAAGGGTTCCTCAGGCGGTTGCAACCGTTCCTAGACTATCTCGTGGAGCGTTAGGAGGAGGTCAGCAGCAGCAACCCAAGGGCGGGGGGGGGGGGGGGGGGGGGTCTTTTGGGGTGGCGTTTGGGTTAAGGTGGGGGATTTCCCTATTTGTGTTTTCTACTGCTATATGGGGGGGGGGGGGTTATTGTATCTGGGGGAAATCCTATGTATAATTTCTGCTTGTTGAGTTTTTGTTTCCTTTTCTTGTTGTGGGGGGGAGTTTGTTGAAAATTTGTTGAAAAATTTGAATAAATACACTTTCAAAAAAACAAAAAAAAACAAACGAAAGTAAAGATGATAGCAGAAGATAACCTTCAAATACATCAAAACCAGGGGTTTGAAGTTTCTTACCTATTTTGTTGAAACGCTC
The DNA here is from genome assembly GCF_047496885.1 of Scyliorhinus torazame. NCBI lineage: Eukaryota > Metazoa > Chordata > Chondrichthyes > Carcharhiniformes > Scyliorhinidae > Scyliorhinus > Scyliorhinus torazame. Next base: position 219,553,779 of record NC_092717.1, on the reverse strand, counting down.
CAGCACTTCTTCCCAAACGACTGTTAAAATAGCATATTCCAGCTTTACCAATTTGTGGTATAAATTCTTTGCATCTCGTTTACATTCTGGCTTCTCTTCTGAATCTTCAAAAATATGTTTGAGAGTTTGTAAAATACCCGTATATCCATTTTTAATTGCCCAAACTGCTTCATAGTTACACTTAAGCTCTTTAGAGAAAAATGTAGATTGCCTTGAGTGTTTAAAATCCCCCATCTTCGTGGAGATCCAGAAAATAAACCATACAGCTCCTGCAAAATGCCAACATAGTCAACAACTTCAGGTACAGTAGACACTGCCTTTTCTCCAACAAGGTTAAGCGAATGGGCTGCACATGGTACATAGTCTGCGTACCTGTTAATGTTTTTAAAGAGTGCTTGCAGCCCTTTCTCCGAGCCCTTCATGTTAGATGCATTATCGTAGGACTGACCACGGATATTTTCAAGTGAAAGCTTATGTTCACCCAGGACTTGTTGTTGAACAAGGTCGTGGATGAATGGTTTTCTATCGGTAAAAATGTTAAAAATCTCTCACAGGGTTTTCCATTATAGCAGTATCGAACCACAATTACCAGCTGGTCAACATGTGTCAGGTCAGGCGTAGAGTCAACAATAATAGAGTAGTATTTGGTGTCTAGGTTGTTGATTTGATTCACAATTTCATCTTGCACATGTTTTCCCATGATTTCTATCAATTCTTCATACAAGGGTTTGGATAGGTAAGTAGCATTTACTTTTTCATTTTTACATTTCTCGAGATGTTCATGTAAAAATGGGTCGAACTCTGCAATGAGTTCAATGGCCCCCATGAAGTTTCCATTATTTGGTGAGCCCCACCTCTCCTCATGACCTCTAAATGCCAAACCTCTTTCACTTAAAACTTTATAACAACTACAACTCTTTTCAGTACTTCAAAATAGTACTGTATGGTTTTTCTCATCTGTTCTTCAAGTTGCTGATCCACAGTATTTTTATTTAACTTTCTTGTTATCCAACACAACAGCACCCTCTTATGTTCCATACTGTCTTCATGATTCTCCAGAGTTCTGATTTTTTATTTTGAAAAAAGCCTATGCCTTGCATTAAACAATTCTGTATGAAATCATTATCAACTGTTATGGGCCATTTTTCGAGGTCACTGTATTCTTTGAAATCGCCGAATTTGCTTCCTGTTTCATGTTTCTGCTCAGTCTCTGCTTGTTCTGCGGTACTTTCATGTTGACCACTGTGATCGTCATCTGTATCAAAAGCGTCAACAGTGGGTTGAATATTGCTAGAAAGAGCTCCCACGGTTTGTGCACTATCACTGGCTTCAATGGTGTTTGCTTGGCTTGTTTCAACTGTAGGTGTTGACAAACTTGACATTGCAAAATAGTTCGTTAGTTTTTGACATTTAGAAATTTCGTCAGATCACTTTTCATAGAGTTTGCGATTTTGGGTCTCTCAAACTTTGGGATTGTTGAAATATATACAACAAAAAATTAATCAATTTGAGTCGTGCGACTATTGTCGCATGCTTTGAAAGGAAAAGAATTTAGGTCTACTTTCTGAGAAAGGGGGCGCGATTCTCCGACCCCCCACCGGGTCGGAGAATCGCCGGGGGCCGGCGTGAATCCCGCCCCCGCCGTGTCGCGAATTCTCCGCCACCGGAGATTCGGCGGGGGCGGGAATCGCGCCGCGCTGGTCGGCGGGAATCCCCAGGCGATTCTCCGGTCCGCGATGGGCCGAAGTCCCGCCGCTGTCAACCCACACCAGCCGGTGTGGATTGAACCACCTTTGGGACGGCGGGACACGGCGGTGCGGGCGGGCTCCGGGGTCCTGGGGGGGGGGGGGGGGCGCGGGGCGATCTGGCCCCGGGGGGTGCCTCCACGGTGGCCTGGCCCGCGATCGGGGCCCACCGATCCGCGGGCGGGCCTGTGCCGCGGGGACACTCTTTTCCTTCCGCCTTCGCCATGGTCTCCACCATGGCGGAGGTGCAAGAGACCCCCTCCACTGTGCATGCGCTGGGATGCCGTGAGCGGCAGCTGACGCTCCCGCGCATGCGCCGCACGGCAAAGTCATTTCCGCGCCAGCTGGCCGGGCACCAAAGGCCTTTCCCGCCAGCTGGCGGGGCGGAAATCAGTCCGGCGCAGGCCTAGCCCCTCAAGGTGAGGGCTCGGCCCCTCAAGATGCGGAGACTTCCGCACCTTTGGGGCGGCGAGATGCCGGACTGATTCGCACCGTTTTTGGCGCTGGTCGGCGGACATCGCGCCGATATCGGAGAATCCCGCCCAGGGTTTTTTTTAAAACCCCTTCTCAGAAAGTAAAGCTCCATTTTTAAAGATTTTTAATAAATAAGCTAAATAGGCTAAACTAGGCTATGTTCAAGCTAGCCTACGCTAGGCTAGACTAAGTTAGGCAAGACTAGGCCACCAAAACTCATAGGCTAAGGTAATGTAACACAATTTTACCATTATTTGAACACTTTTCATAATAAACACCTGTAATTTAACACAAATTCACCCTTTTATTACTTTCATGAATACCTGTGATATAGTATTAGCCTATGCTATGCGGTCGTAACCTACCTTCCGTTCACCTCTTCATAAAAACAATAGGCTTAGGCTAATCTAACACTATTTCACCTTTATTACTTACCTTACTTTTCTAAATATAACATTTATTTTTGAGTCGGGGTAATTAAAATATTGTATCCTTATGAACACTTTATTGAAAAAAATTCTTGTCTAGATCGCTATCACGAGTGCTATCACGTTGAAAATTCACGTTAGCATAGTGATTGTCTTTTCAACGGCTCCCCTTTTTTGTTACGACACGTATTAATACTGTAATACTGTTTGTATTTCTGTCATAAATGTTAACGGTGTTTTAAATTATTTATAATTATTTTATATTAAATATATTTAGAATGAAACATCCTTAATTTTAACGTTTTTCTGTTTACGGCTAGCCTACATGATACTTTAATAACCTTTTAATTTTTATTTTAACGATTATTTTGTATTGAATTACACTATATTCTTAATATTATTATTTTTTAAAAACCCCTTCTCATACAGTAGACCCCAAATTTTTAAGCAATGCGGACTAAAGTCGCTTCTGGGGCCCCTCCGGGATTAGGGGCCCTGAAGCTTAAGCTTCATTAGTTTCATAGTAGATCCGCCCCTGCTCACAGCCATGATGTGGAGATGGAGGCGTTGGACTGGGGTAGGCACAGTAAGAAGTCTTACAACACCAAGTTAAAGTCCAACAGGTTTGTTTGGAATCACCAGCTTAGGAGCGCAGCTCCTTCATCAGACTGTCTCTTCATAGCCAGCACCCTCGAGACCAGGCAACATCCTGGTGAACTTTCTTTGCACTCTGTGGTGATACACCACTGTACCTCCCTACCATTGTACATAGTATATAATAGTTGTGCGTAACGTGGCCCTGTAATACTGTGTATTGTACTGTAACTCTGCAGAGGTTCGGTTACTGGTAGGTAACCCGACCTGGCCACGGAGAGCTCCGCCTTAGCCACTCCCCCGGGAGTCAGTATAAGAACCTCTTCTGGGACAGGCCCCATTCTGTCTGGGGTCGTCTGTGTCGGGTAAGCCTCCCATGTAGTATATTAAAGCCTGAGTTAAAGTCTCACATGTCTTTGTGGTTCTTGACGCTTAGCGCATCACACTCTCTCCAAAGCTTCGGGGTCCTTCTAATAATGTGGTGACCAGAACTGCACGCAATACTCCAAATGCGGCCCAACCAAAATTTTGTATAACTGCAACATGATTTCCCAACTCCTGTACTCAATGCCCCAGCTGATGAAGGCAAGCATGCCATATGCCTTCTTAATCACCTTGGCCACCTGTGTTGCCATTTTTAGGGAACTGTGGACCTGCACGCCCAGATCCCTCTGTATGTTGATGTTCCTAAGGGTTCTGCTATTTACAGTATAATTCTAACCTAGATTTGATCCTCCAAAATGCATCACCTCGTATTTGTCCGGATTAAACTCCATCTGCCCAAGACTCCAATCTACCTATATCCTATTGTATCCTCTGACAATCCTCCGCACTATCAGCAACTCCACCAATCTTTGTGTCATCCACAAATTTACTAAGCAGATCACCCACATTTTCCTTCAGATCATTTATATGTACTACAAACAACAGAGGTCCCTGCACTGATCCCTGCGGACCACTAGCTACCGATCTCCATTCTGAAAAACACTGTCCATGTGGAGTTTGCACATTCTCCCCGTGTCTGCGTAGGCCTCACCCCTGCAACCTAAAATTGGGTATGTGAATTGACCATGCTAAATTGCACTTTAACTGGATAAAAATAATTGGGTACTCTAAATTTATATGAAAAAAGTAAATTACCTCTAAATTGTCTGAAGCATGCTTTTTCCAGCCATTTATGCACTTACCGTTATTCGCCAATGCCCAGCAAAGCTGAACACCCAGTCACAGATAGGCATTCATTTGACTTGATGTGCCACCAGTGTAAAACATACAAGGAGACGGGGGCTCATCAGGAATGTGCTCATGCATCTTTTGGTAGTTATCTTTTAACAATGCCGGCTGCAAGCGGCCTTCAAAATGGCCAGGAACAGATAAAAAGAATTTGGCCGCACTTTGCATGCGCACCGATCTTCGGGCAGGCATGTGCAGTGCGGCCGCATTTTTAAAATATATGGTCGCAGCCTTTTTTTTTATCAAGTTCGGGGGCCAAAAGGATCAAAGGGATAAAGGGACCATTGGGGCCAAAGGGACCCAAAACCATTCCCTCCATTTTTGTCAGCAACAAACAAGGTAAGGGAAAATGGTGGGTTGCGAAGGTCAGCCGGCGTGGGCCTTGAAGGTCGGCCGGCGTGGGTCGCGAAGGTCGGCCGGCGTGGGTCGCGAAGGGTGGCCGGTTGGTAAAAATGGGTCCCCAGAAAAAAAGTTTGAAGAACACTGGTTTAGAGAGTATTTGAGGAAAATAACTCTTCACCCAATGGGAGTCTGGAATGCACTGCCTGGTAGGGTAGGAGAGGCGGGAAACCTCACAATCTTTAAAAAGTAGGTGGATCAGCACTTGAAATATCGTAACGTTCAAGGCTATGGGCCAAGTGCTGGAAAGTGGGGTTAGTGTAGATGTAGTGTAGTTTTGTCGATGCAGACTCGATGAGCAGAACGGCCCCTTCTGTACTATATAACTTCGATGACCACCTTACCAATTTTTGCAGATGCACTGTAGAAAGCATCCTACCTGGCTGCATCACAGTCTGGTATGGCCACTGCTCGGCCCAAGACTGTAAGAAACTACAGAGAGTCGTGAACACAGCCCAGTCCATCACACGAACCTGCCTCCCATCCATTGACTCCGTCTACACCTCCCGCTGACTTGGGAAAGTGGGCAGCATAATCAAAGACCCCTCCCACCCGGCTTATTCTCTCTTCCATCAGGCAGGGGATGCAAAAGTCTGAGAACATGCACTAACAGATTCAAAAACAGCTTCTTCGCACTGTCACCAGACTCCTCTTATGGACTGAACTGATCTCTTCACACATCTTCTCTACTGAGTAGTACTACACTCCGTATGCTCACCCGATGCCTGTACCTATGTACTTGCATTGTGTATTTATGTGTGTCTTATGGGCCTTTTTCATGTATGGAATGATCTTTATGGACTGCATGCAGAACAATACTTTTCACTGTACCTCGGTACACGTGACAATAAATCAAATCAAAATCAATGTCTCAAATCATCCTTTACTGCGTGTGTTATGTCTTTGGCCACTAGAGGGAGTAGGGTGATCCGCTTGTGTTTTACTCTCATCCTGAAAGATATCGCAGAGCTTGCAGCCTCAGAATATCAATCATTAACACATCCAGAAGTAAATATCTCACATCCTCACTCACCGAAATCAACTCGGTCCTGGAAACCACAAGTTAAAGGCGGTCAATGTGATCAGGGGAAGGCCTTTATAACTGAATGAGCTGGGCAGCACGGTGGCACAGTGCTTAGCATTGCTGCCTCATGGCGCCATGGTCCCAGGTTCGATCCCGGCTCTGGGTCACTGTCCATGTGGAGTTTGTACTTTCTCCCCGTGTTTGCGTGGGTTTCACCCTCACAACCCAAAAGATGTGCAGGTTAGGTGGATTGGCCACGCTAAATTGCCCCTTAATTGGAAAAAATAAATTGGGTACTCTAAATTTTTTTTTTTTAAAAGATTGTTGGATTTACCATGTTATAGTTTGCAGGGCCTGCACGACAATAGATTGTGCAACATAGCTAATGATTCTTGTCCTTATCACAGTTAGAGAGGAAAATAGAAAATGTGCTTCAAATATTTAGAAACAAAAATGCAGTGTGGCATGGCGACACAGTGGTTAGCACTGCTGTCTCACAGTGCCAGGGACCTGAGTTCAATTTCAGCCTTGGGTGACTGTGCGGGGTTTGTACTTTCTCCCCGTGTCTGCGTGGGTTTCCTCCCACAATCCAAAATTGTGGGGGTTAGGTCGTGTTATAGGATAACGGGGTTAGAGCAAGGAAGAGGGCCCAGGTAAGGTGCTCTTACTGAGGGTCGGTGCTGACTCAATGGGCCGAATGGCCCCCTCCTGCACTGTAGGAGTTCTATGGTTCTATATATGGGCATTCAATAAAGATTGGAAATTCAGAGTAAGAGTGTTAATTACTCACCTCATAATCAAAACTTGCAAATAAAGTAATGTTTTATTTCGTTCAAGGCACATCAATGGATGTGTCCAATATGTGTAATCAGCTCCCAAGTGCAGAGTACAAATATTCCAGTATCATTCTTGCAGTACCTCTTGCACTGCAATGTAACCTCAGAACAGACAAAAGAAATGTGTTCCATGATCTCCTCCATTATCCCAAATCAGGGATGGTTTCAATGAAATGCCATTGTCTCTTTCATGAGATGTGGACATCGCTGGCTGGGCCAGCATTTATTTCCCCTCACTAGTTGCCCTGGAATTGAGTGGCTTGAGCAATTAAGAGTCAACCGCATTGCTGTGGTCGGGAGTCACATGTAGGCCAGACCAGGTAAGAACGGCAGTGGGCCAGATGGTCTTTTAGGAATATTGAATTTAAATTTTTCCAACCGCTGCGGTGGGATTTGAACCCATGTCCCCAGAGCATTACCTAGGGCCTATGGATTACTAGCCCAGAGGCATAAGTCACCTCAATCCTTGACACTTTCCACTCTCTCTATGTCTCTTTTGCCCGATCTGTATATCTGTATTTCTTTGGTCACTGTAATATATAAATTTAAGTTCTTAATGTAATATCCCGCATGGGACTTACGGGGAGGGAATAATTATTATCCCCGTGGTCCTGGCGGAGAACAAGCTTTCCATTAGGGGCAGGGGATCTCTGTGACCCAGTGTATAAAATGTCAGCCGGTAAGGCACGACCAGAGAAGTACCCAGTAGGGATCTACCGGGCAGTGTGTATATTATATTGTAAATAAAACCGGGCTGTGTATATATTATATTGTAAATAAAACCAGGCAGTGTATATATTGTATTGTAAATAAAACCGAGCTGCGTATATATTGTATTGTAAATAAAATGGGACAGTGTATACATTGTATTGTGAATAAAACCAGGCAGTGTATATATTGTATTGTAAATAAAACCGGGCTGTGTATATATTGTATTGTGAATAAAACCAGGCAGTGTATATATTGTATTGTGAATAAAACCGGGCAGTGTATATATTGTATTGTAAATAAAACCGGGCTGTGTATATATTGTATTGTAAATAAAATGGGACAGTGTATATATTGTATTGTGAATAAAACCAGGCAGTGTATATATTGTATTGTGAATAAAACCAAGCAGTGTATATATTGTATTGTAAATAAAATCGGGCAGTGTATATATTGTATTGTGAATAAAATCAGGCAGTGGATATATTGTATTGTAAATAAAACCGGGCTGTGTATATATTGTATTGTAAATAAAATGGGACAGTGTATATATTGTATTGTGAATAAAACCAGGCAGTGTATATATTGTATTGTGAATAAAACCAGGCAGTGTATATATTGTATTGTGAATAAAACCAGGCAGTGTATATATCATATTGTGAATAAAACCGGGCTGTGTATATATTGTATTATGAATAAAACCAGGCAGTGTATATATTGTATTGTGAACAAAACCAGGCAGTGTATATATTGTATTGTAAATAAAACCGGGCAGTGTATATATTGTATTGTGAATAAAACAAGGCAGTGTATATATTGTATTGTAAATAAAACCGGGCTGTGTATATATTGTATTGTGAATAAAACCAGGCAGTGTATATATCGTGTAGTAAATAAAACCGGGCTGTGTATATATTGTATTGTAAATAAAACCAGGCAGTGTATATATTGTATTGTAAATAAAACCGGGCAGTGTATATATTGTATTGTAAATAAAACCGGGCTGTGTATATATTGTATTGTAAATCTGAGGTAAGTACCATATTTTATTATATTATTATTATTTTTTATAAAAATTTTTATAAAAATTTAATTTAGTTGTTAGCCAGATCTTGGTAGAAAGTAAGAGGAATGGCAGGGAAGGGAGTGCAATGTTCCTCCTGCAGGATGTTTGAGGTGAGGGATGCAGTTAGTGTCCCTGCTGATTTTACCTGCAGGAAGTGCTGCCATCTCCAGCTCCTCCAAGACCGAGTTAGGGAACTGGAGTTGGAGTTGGAAGAACTTCGGATCATTCGGGAGGCAGAAGGGGTCATAGATAGCAGCTTCAGGGAATTAGTTACACCAAAGATTGGAGATAGGTGGGTAACTGTAAGAGGGACTGGGAAAAAGCAGTCAGTGCAGGGATCCCCTGCGGTCGTTCCCCTGAGAAACAAGTATACCGCTTTGGATACTTGTGGGGGGGGGGGCTTACCAGGGGTAAGCCATGGGGTACGGGTCTCTGGCACGGAGTCTGTCCCTGTTGCTCAGAAGGGAAGGGGGGAGAGGAGCAGAGCATTAGTAATTGGGGACTCTATAGTCAGGGGCACAGATAGGAGATTTTGTGGGAGCGTGAGAGACTCACGTTTGGTATGTTGCCTCCCAGGTGCAAGGGTACGTGATGTCTCGGATCGTGTTTTCCGGGTCCTTAGGGGGGAGGGGGAGCAGCCCCAAGTCGTGGTCCACATTGGCACTAACGACATAGGTAGGAAAGGGGACAAGGATGTCAGGCAGGCTTTCAGGGAGCTAGGATGGAAGCTCAGAACTAGAACAAACAGAGTTGTTATCTCTGGGTTGTTGCCCGTGCCACGTGATAGTGAGATGAGGAATAGGGAGAGAGAACATTTAAACACGTGGCTACAGGGATGGTGCAGGCGGGAGGGATTCAGATTTCTGGATAACTGGGGCTCTTTCTGGGGAAGGTGGGACCTCTACAGACAGGATGGTCTACATCTGAACCTGAGGGGCACAAATATCCTGGGGGGGAGATTTGTTAGTGCTCTTTGGGGGGTTTAAACTAATGCAGCAGGGGCATGGGAACCTGGATTATAGTTTTAGGGTAAGGGAGAATGAGAGTATAGAGGTCAGGAGCACAGATTTGACGTCGCAGGAGGGGGCCAGTGTTCAGGTAGGTGGTTTGAAGTGTGTCTACTTCAATGCCAGGAGTATACGAAACAAGGTAGGGGAACTGGCAGCATGGGTTGGTACCTGGGACTTCGATGTTGTGGCCATTTCGGAGACATGGATAGAGCAGGGACAGGAATGGATGTTGCAGGTTCCGGGGTTTAGGTGTTTTAGTAAGCTCAGAGAAGGAGGCAAAAGAGGGGGAGGTGTGGCGCTGCTAGTCAAGAGCAGTATTACGGTGGCGGAGAGGATGCTAGATGGGGACTCTTCTTCCGAGGTAGTATGGGCTGAAGTTAGAAACAGGAAAGGAGAGGTCACCCTGTTGGGAGTTTTTTATAGGCCTCCTAATAGTTCTAGGGATGTAGAGGAAAGGATGGTGAAGATGATTCTGGATATAAGCGAAAGTAACAGGGTAGTTATTATGGGAGACTTTAACTTTCCAAATATTGACTGGAAAAGATATAGTTCGAGTACAATAGATGGGTCGTTTTTTGTACAGTGTGTGCAGGAGGGTTTCCTGAAACAATATGTTGACAGGCCAACAAGAGGCGAGGCCACGTTGGATTTGGTTTTGGGTAATGAACCAGGCCAGGTGTTGGATTTGGAGGTAGGAGAGCACTTTGGGGACAGTGACCACAATTCGGTGACGTTTACGTTAATGATGGAAAGGGATAAGTATACATCGCAGGGCAAGAGTTATAGCTGGGGGAAGGGCAATTATGATGCCATTAGACGTGACTTGGGGGGGATAAGGTGGAGAAGTAGGCTGCAAGTGTTGGGCACACTGGATAAGTGGGGCTTGTTCAAGGATCAGCTACTGCGTGTTCTTGATAAGTATGTACCGGTCAGATGGGGAGGAAGGCGTCGAGCGAGGGAACCGTGGTTTACCAAGGAAGTGGAATCTCTTGTTAAGAGGAAGAAGGAGGCCTATGTGAAGATGAAGTGTGAAGTTTCGGTTGGGGCGATGGATAGTTACAAGGTAGCGAGGAAGGATCTAAAGAGAGAGCTAAGACGAGCAAGGAGGGGACAAGAGAAGTATTTGGCAGGAAGGATCAAGGAAAACCCAAAAGCTTTCTATAGGTATGTCAGGAATAAGCGAATGACTAGGGAAAGAGTAAGACCAGTCAAGGACAGGGATGGGAAATTGTGTGTGGAGTCTGAAGAGATAGGCGAGATACTAAATGAATATTTTTCGTCAGTATTCACTCAGGAAAAAGATAATGTTGTGGAGGAGAATGCTGAGCCCCAGGCTAATAGAATAGATGGCATTGAGGTACGTAGGGAAGAGGTGGTGGCAATTCTGGACAGGCTGAAAATAGATAAGTCCCCGGGACCTGATGGGATTTATCCTAGGATTCTCTGGGAGGCCAGGGAAGAGATTGCTGGACCTTTGGCTTTGATTTTTATGTCATCATTGGCTACAGGGATAGTGCCAGAGGACTGGAGGACAGCAAATGTGGTCCCTTTGTTCAAAAAGGGGAGCAGAGACAACCCCGGCAACTATAGACCGGTGAGCCTCACGTCTGTAGTGGGTAAAGTCTTGGAGGGGATTATAAGAGACAAGATTTATAATCATCTAGATAGGAATAATATGATCAGGGATAGTCAGCATGGCTTTGTGAAGGGTAGGTCATGCCTCACAAACCTTATTGAGTTCTTTGAGAAGGTGACTGAACAGGTAGATGAGGGTAGAGCAGTTGATGTGGTGTATATGGATTTCAGCAAAGCGTTTGATAAGGTTCCCCATGGTAGGCTATTGCAAAAAATACGGAGGCTGGGGATTGAGGGTGATTTAGAGATGTGGATCAGAAATTGGCTAGCTGAAAGAAGACAGAGGGTGGTGGTTGATGGGAAATGTTCAGAATGGAGTACAGTCACAAGTGGAGTACCACAAGGACCTGTTCTGGGGCCGTTGCTGTTTGTCATTTTTATCAATGACCTAGAGGAAGGCGCAGAAGGGTGGGTGAGTAAATTTGCAGACGATACTAAAGTCGGTGGTGTTGTCGATAGTGTGGAAGGATGTAGCAGGTTACAGAGGGATATAGATAAGCTGCAGAGCTGGGCTGAGAGGTGGCAAATGGAGTTTAATGTAGAGAAGTGTGAGGTGATTCACTTTGGAAGGAATAACAGGAATGCGGAATATCTGGCTAATGGTAAAGTTCTTGAAAGTGTGGATGAGCAGAGGGATCTAGGTGTCCATGTACATAGATCCCTGAAAGTTGCCACCCAGGTTGATAGGGTTGTGAAGAAGGCCTATGGAGTGTTGGCCTTTATTGGTAGAGGGATTGAGTTCCGGAGTCGGGAGGTCATGTTGCAGCTGTACAGAACTCTGGTACGGCCGCATTTGGAGTATTGCGTACAGTTCTGGTCACCGCATTATAGGAATGACGTGGAGGCTTTGGAGCGGGTGCAGAGGAGATTTACCAGGATGTTGCCTGGTATGGAGGGAAAATCTTATGAGGAAAGGCTGATGGACTTGAGGTTGTTTTCGTTGGAGAGAAGAAGGTTAAGAGGAGACTTAATAGAGGCATACAAAATGATCAGGGGGTTGGATAGGGTGGACAGTAAGAGCCTTCTCCCGCGGATGGATATGGCTGGCACGAGGGGACATAACTTTAAACTGAGGGGTAATAGATATAGGACAGAGGTCAGAGGTAGGTTCTTTACGCAAAGAGTAGTGAGGCCGTGGAATGCCCTACCTCCTACAGTAGTGAACTCGCCAACATTGAGGGCATTTAAAAGTTTATTGGATAAACATATGGATGATAATGGCATAGTGTAGGTTAGATGGCTTTTGTTTCGGTGCAACATCGTGGGCCGAAGGGCCTGTACTGCGCTGTATTGTTCTATGTTCTATGTTCTATGTTCTAAATAAAACCAGGCAGTGTATATATTGTATTGTAAATAAAACCGGGCAGTGTATATATTGTATTGTAAATAAAACCGGGCTGTGTATATATTGTATTGTGAATAAAACCAGGCAGTGTATATATTGTATTGTAAATAAAACTGGGCTGCGTATATATTGTATTGTGAATAAAACCAGGCAGTGTATATATTGTATTGTAAATAAAACCGGGCTTTGTATATATTGTATTGTGAATAAAACCAGGCAGTGTATATATCATATTGTGAATAAAACCGGGCTGTGTATATATTGTATTGTGAATAAAACCAGGCAGTGTATATATTGTATTGTAAATAAAACCGGGTTGTGTATATATTGTATTGTGAATAAAACCAGGAAGTGTAAATATCATATTGTGAATAAAACCGGGCTGTGTATATATTGTATTGTGAATAAAACCAGGCAGTGTATATATTGTATTGTAAATAAAACCGGGCTGTGTATATATTGTATTGTAAATAAAACCGGGCTGTGTATATATTGTATTGTAAATAAAATGGGACAGTGTATATATTGTATTGTGAATTAAACCAGGCAGTGTATATATTGTATTGTGAATAAAACCAGGCACTGTATATATCATATTGTGAATAAAACCGGGCTGTGTATATATTGTATTGTAAATAAAATGGGACAGTGTATATATTGTATTGTGAATAAAACCAGGCAGTGTATATATTGTATTGTGAATAAAACCAGGCAGTGTATATATCATATTGTGAATAAAACCGGGCTGTGTATATATTGTATTGTGAATAAAACGAGGCAGTGTATATATTGTATTGTGAATAAAACCAGGCAGTGTATATGTTGTATTGTAAATAAAACCGGGCTGTGTATATATTGTATTGTGAATAAAACCAGGCAGTGTATATATTGTATTGTAAATAAAACTGGGCAGTGTATATATTGTATTGTGAATAAAACCAGGCAGTGTATATATTGTATTGTAAATAACACCGGGCTGTGTATATATTGTATTGTGAATAAAACCAGGCAGTGTATATATTGTATTGTAAATAAAACCGGGCTGTGTATATATTGTATTGTGAATAAAACCAGGCAGTGTATATATTGTATTGTAATTAAAACCGGGCTGTGTATATATTGTATTGTGAATAAAACCAGGCAGTGTATATATCATATTGTGAATAAAACCGGGCTGTGTATATATTGTATTGTGAATAAAACCAGGCATTGTATATATTGTATTGTAAATAAAACCGGGCAGTGTATATATTGTATTGTGAATAAAACCAGGCAGTGTATATATCATATTGTGAATAAAACCGGGCTGTGTATATATTGTATTGTAAATAAAACCAGGCAGTGTATACATTGTATTGTAAATAAAACCGGGCAGTGTATATATTGTACTGTGAATAAAACCTGGCAGTGCATAAATCATATTGTTAATAAAACCGGGCTGTGTATATATTGTATTGTTAATAAAACCGGGCAGTGTATATCTTGTATCGTAAATAAAACTGGGCAGTGTATATATTGTGTTGTAAATAAAACCGGGCTGTGTATATATTGTATTGTAAATAAAACCGGGCAGTGTATATATTGTATTGTGAATAAATCCAGGCAGTGTATATATTGTATTGTAAATAAAACCGGGCTGTGTATATATTGTATTGTAAATAAAATGGGACAGTGTATATATTGTATTGTGAATAAAACCAGGCAGTGTATACATTGTATAGTAAATAAAACCGGGCAGTGTATACATTGTATTGTGAATAAAACCAGGCAGTGTATATATTGTATTGTGAATAAAACCGGGCAGTGTATGTATTGTGTTGTAAATAAAACCGTGCAGTGTATATATTGTATTGTGAATAAAACCGGACAGTGTATATAGTGTGTTGTAAATAAAACCGTGCAGTGTATATATTGTATTGTGAATAAAACCGGGCAGTGTATATATCGTATTGTTAATAAAACCGGGCAGTGTATATATCATATTGTAAATAAAACCAGGCAGTGCATATATCATATTGTAAATAAAACCAGGCTGTGTATTTATCATATTGTGAATAAAACCGGGCAGTGTATATATTGTTTGTTAATAAAACCGGGCAATGTACATAGAACATAGAACATTACAGCGCAGTACAGGCCCTTCGATCCTCGATGTTGCACCGACCTGTGAAACCACTCTAAAGCCCATCTACACTATTCCCTTATCGTCCATATGTCTATCCAATGACCATTTGAATACCCTTAGTGTTGGCAAGTCCACTACTGTTGCAGGCAGGGCATTCCACACCCTTACTACTCTCTGAGTAAAGAACCTACCTCTGACATCTGTCTTATATCTATCTCCCCTCAATTTAAAGCCAGGTGCCCTCGTGCTAGACATCACCATCCGAGGAACAAGGCTCTCACTGTCCACCCTATCCAATCCTCTGATCATCTTGTATGCCTCAATTAAGTCACCTCTTAATCTTCTTCTCTCTAACGAAAACAGCCTCAAGTCCCTCAGCCTTTCCTCATAACATCTTCCCTCCATACCAGGTAAATCTCCTCTGCACCCTTTCCAATGCTTCCACATCCTTCCTATAATGCGGCGACCAGAATTGCACGCAATACTCCAAATGCGGCCGCACCAGAGTTTTGTACAGCTGCAACATGACCTCATGGCTCCGAAACTCAATCCCTCTACCAATAAAAGCTAACACACCGTACGCTTTCTTAACAACCCTCTCAACCTGAGTGGCAACTTTCAGGGATCTATGTACATGGACACCGAGATCTCTCTGCTCATCCACACTGCCAAGAATCTTACCATTAGCCCAGTACTCTGTCTTCCTGTTATTCCTTCCAAAATGAATCACCTCACACTTTTCTGCATTAAACTCCATTTGCTCCCTCTCAGCCCAGCGCTGCAACTTATCTATGTCCCTCTGTAACTTGTAACATCCTTCTGCACTGTCCACAACTCCACCAACTTTAGTGTCATCTGCAAATTTACTCACCCATCCTTCTCCGCCCTCCTCCAGGTCATTTATAAAAATGACAAACAGCAGTGGCCCCAAAACAGATCCTTGTGGTACACCACCAGTAACTGGACTCCAGTCTGAACACTTCCCATCAACCACCACCCTTTGTCTTCTTCCAGCTAGCCAATTTCTGATCCAAACAGCTAAATCTCCCTGAATGCCATGCGTCCATATTTTCTGCGTAGCCTACCGTGGGGAACCTTATCAAACGCTTTGCTGATATCCAGAAACACCACATCAACTGCTTTACCCTCATCCACCTATTTGGTCACCTTCTCAAAGAACTCAATAAGGTTTGTGAGGCACGACCTACCCTTCACGAAACCGTGTTGACTATGTCTAATCAAATTATTCCTTTCCAGATGATTATACACCCTATCTCTTGTAAACCTTTCCAAGATTTTGCCCACAACAAAAGTAAGGCTCACTGGTCTATAGTTACCGGGGTTGTCTCTACTCCCCTTCTTGAACAAGGGGACAACATTTGCTATACTCCAGTCTTCTGGCACTATTCCTGTTGACAAAGATGACTTAAAGATCAAAGCCAAAGGCTCAGCAATCTCCTCCCTAGCTTCCCAGAGAATCCTAGGATAAATCCCATCCGGCCCAGGGGACTTATCTATTTTCACCCTTTCCAGAATTGTTAACACTTCCTCCTTATGAACCTCAAGCCCTTCTAGTCTAGTAGCCTGAATCTCAGTATTCTCCTCAACAACATTGTCTTTTTCCTGTGTGAATACTGATGAAAAATATTCATTTAGCACCTCTCCTATCTCCTCGAACTCCAAGCACAACTTCCCACTACTGTCCTTGACTGGCCCTACTTAGTCATTCGTTTATTCCTGACATATCTATAGAAAGCTTTAGGGTTATCCTTGATCCTACCTGCCAAAGATTTCTCGTGTCCCTCCTGGCTCTTCTTAGCTCTCTCTTTAGGTCCTTCCTAGCTAACTTGTAACTCTCGAGCGCCCTTACTGAACCTTCATGTCTCATCTTTACATAAGCCTCCTTCTTCCTCTTGACAAGTGTTTCGACTGCTTTAGTAAACCATGGTTCCCTTGCTCGGCCACTTCCTCCCTGCCTGACAGGTACATACTTATCAAGGACACGCAGTAGAT
This sequence comes from Scyliorhinus torazame, assembly GCF_047496885.1. NCBI lineage: Eukaryota > Metazoa > Chordata > Chondrichthyes > Carcharhiniformes > Scyliorhinidae > Scyliorhinus > Scyliorhinus torazame. The sequence goes on along the minus strand of NC_092717.1, from coordinate 219,537,144 downwards.
GTTCCTTGAACAAGCTCCACATTTCCATTGTGCCCATCCCCTGCAGTTTTCCTCTCCATCTGATGCAACCTCAGGCTTGCCTCATTGCATCATAATTGCCTTTCCCCCAGACATATTGTATTGTGAATAAAACCGGGCAGTGTATATATCGTATTGTGAATAAAACCGGGCAGTGAATATATCGTATTGTTAATAAAACCGGGCAGTGTATATATCATATTGTAATTAAAACCAGGCAGTGTATTTATCATATTGTGAATAAAACCGGGCAGTGTATATAATGCTTGATAATAAAACCGGGCAGTGTATTTATCGTATTGTTAATAAAACCGGGCAATGTAAATATTGTATTGTGAATAAAACTGGGCAGTGTATACATTGTATTGTGAATAAAACCGGGCTGTGTATATATTGCATTGTGAATAAAGCCGCGCAGTGTATATATCATATTCTGAATAAAACCGGCTGTGTATGTATTGTATTGTGAATAGAACCGGGCAGTGTATATACAGTATTGTGAATAAAACCGGGCTGTGTACATATCGTATTGTGAATAAAACCAGGCAGTGTGTATATCGTACAGTAACTAAAACTGGGCTGTGTATATATCATATTGTTCATAAAACCCGACAGTGTATACAACGTATTGTGAATAAATCCGGGCAGTGTATATAACGTATTGTGAATAATACCGTGCAGTGTGTATATCGTATAGTAAATAAAACTGAGCAGCGTATATATTGTACTGTTAATAAAACCGGGCAGTGTGTACATCGGATCGTAAATAAAACCGGGCAGTGTACATATCGTATTGTGAATAAAACTGCTCAGTGTATATATTGTATTGTGATTAAACCGGCAGAATATATCGTATTTTTAATAAAACTGGGCAGTGTGTATATTGTATTGTTAATAAAACCGAGCTGTGTATATATTGTATTGTGAATAAAACCGGGAAGTGTATATATTGTATTGTAAATAAAACCGGGCAGTGTTTTCATTGTATTTCAAATCAAACCTGGCACTGTATATATCATATTATGAATAAAACTGGGCAGTGTATACATCATATTGTAAATAAAACCTGGCAGTGTATATATCATATTGTGAATAAAACCGGGCAGTGTATATATCATATTGTGAATAAAACCAGGCTGTGTATATATTGTATTGTGAATAAAACCGGGTTGTGTAAATATCGTATTGTAAATAAAACCGGGCTGTGTATAAATGAAATGAAAATGGCTTATTGTCTCAATTAGGCTTCAAATTAAGTTACTGTGAAAAGCCCCTAGTCGCCACATTCCGGCGCCTGTTCCGGGAGGCCGGGACAGGAATTAGCCAATACACAGCCCTGTCCAATATATATCATATTGTGAAAAAACCGGGCAGTGTATATATTGTATCGTAAATAAAACCACGCAGTGTATATCTTGTATCGTAAATAAAACCAGGCACTGTATATATTGTATTGTTAATAAAACGGGCTGTGTATATATTGTATTGTTAATAAAACTGGGCAGTGTACATATCATATTGTGAATAAAACCGGGCAGTGTACATATCATATTGTGAATAAAACCGGGCAATGTATATATTGTATTGTTAATAAAACCAGGCAGTGTATATATTATATTGTGAATAAAACCGGACTGTGTATATATCATATTGTTAATAAAACCGGCCAGTGAATATATCGTATTGTTAATAAAACCGGGCAGTGAATATATCATATTGTAAATAAAACCGGGCAGTGTATACATCGTATTGTAAATAAAACCGGGCAGTGTATATATTGTATCATAAATAAAACCACGCAGTGTATATCTTGTATCGTAAATAAAACCAGGCACTGTATATATTGTATTGTTAATAAAACCGGGCTGTGTATATATTGTATTGTAAATAAAACCGGACAGTGTATATATCATATTGTGAATAAAACTGGGCAGTGTATATATCATATTGTGAATAAAACCGGACAGTGTATATATCATATTGTGAATAAAACCGGACCGTGTATATATCATATTGTGACTAAAACCGGGCAGTGTATATATCATGTTGTGAATAAAACCGGGCAGTGTATATATCATATTGTGAATAAAACCGGGCAGTGTATATATCATATTGTGAATAAAACTGGGCAGTGAACATATCATATTGTGAATAAAACCGGACAGTGTATATATCATATTGTGAATAAAACCGGACAGTGTATATATCATATTGTGAATAAAACCGGGCAGTGTATATATCATATTGTGAATAAAACCGGGCAGTGTACATATCATATTGTGAATAAAACTGGGCAGTGTATATATCATATTGTGAATAAAACCGGGCAGTGTATATATTGTATTGTAAATAAAACCGGACAGTGTATATATCATATTGTGAATAAAACCGGGCAGTGTGTATATCATATTGTGAATAAAACCGGGCAGTGTGTATATCATATTGTGAATAAAACCGGGCAGTGTATATATCATATTGTGAATAAAACCGGGCAGTGTATCTATCATATTGTGAATAAAACTGGGCAGTGTATATATCATATTGTGAATAAAACTGGTCAGTGTATATATCATATTGTGAATAAAACCGGGCAGTGTATATATCATATTGTGAATAAAACTGGGCAGTGTTTATATCATATTGTGAATAAACCCAGGCAGTGTATATATTATATTGTGAATAAAACCGGGCTGTGTATATATCATATTGTTAATAAAACTGGGCTGTGTATATATCATATTGTGAATAAAACCGGGCAGTGTATATATCATATTGTGAATAAAACTGCTCAGTGTATATATTGTATTGTGAATAAAACTGCTCAGTGTATATATTGTATTGTGAATAAAACAGGGCAGTGTGTATATCGTACAGTAAATAAAACTGGGCTGTGTGTATATCATAGTGTTCATAAAACCCGACAGTGTATACAACGTATTGTGAATAAATCCGGGCAGTGTACATAACGTATTGTGAATAATACCGTGCAGTGTGTATATCGTATAGTAAATAAAACTGAGCAGCGTATATATTGTACTGTTAATAAAACCGGGCAGTGTGTACATCGGATCGTAAATAAAACCGGGCAGTGTACATATCGTATTGTGAATAAAACTGCTCAGTGTATATATTGTATTGTGATTAAACCGGCAGAATATATCGTATTTTTAATAAAACTGGGCAGTGTGTATATTGTATTGTTAATAAAACCGAGCTGTGTATATATTGTATTGTGAATAAAACCGGGAAGTGTATATATTGTATTGTAAATAAAACCGGGCAGTGTTTTCATTGTATTTCAAATCAAACCTGGCACTGTATATATCATATTATGAATAAAACTGGGCAGTGTATACATCATATTGTAAATAAAACCTGGCAGTGTATATATCATATTGTGAATAAAACCGGGCAGTGTATATATCATATTGTGAATAAAACCAGGCTGTGTATATATTGTATTGTGAATAAAACCGGGTTGTGTAAATATCGTATTGTAAATAAAACCGGGCTGTGTATAAATGAAATGAAAATGGCTTATTGTCTCAATTAGGCTTCAAATTAAGTTACTGTGAAAAGCCCCTAGTCGCCACATTCCGGCGCCTGTTCCGGGAGGCCGGGACAGGAATTAGCCAATACACAGCCCTGTCCAATATATATCATATTGTGAAAAAACCGGGCTGTGTATATATTGTATCGTAAATAAAACCACGCAGTGTATATCTTGTATCGTAAATAAAACCAGGCACTGTATATATTGTATTGTTAATAAAACGGGCTGTGTATATATTGTATTGTTAATAAAACTGGGCAGTGTACATATCATATTGTGAATAAAACCGGGCAGTGTACATATCATATTGTGAATAAAACCGGGCAATGTATATATTGTATTGTTAATAAAACCAGGCAGTGTATATATTATATTGTGAATAAAACCGGGCTGTGTATATATCATATTGTTAATAAAACCGGCCAGTGAATATATCGTATTGTTAATAAAACCGGGCAGTGAATATATCATATTGTAAATAAAACCGGGCAGTGTATACATCGTATTGTAAATAAAACCGGGCAGTGTATATATTGTATCATAAATAAAACCACGCAGTGTATATCTTGTATCGTAAATAAAACCAGGCACTGTATATATTGTATTGTTAATAAAACCGGGCTGTGTATATATTGTATTGTAAATAAAACCGGACAGTGTATATATCATATTGTGAATAAAACTGGGCAGTGTATATATCATATTGTGAATAAAACCGGACAGTGTATATATCATATTGTGAATAAAACCGGACCGTGTATATATCATATTGTGACTAAAACCGGGCAGTGTATATATCATGTTGTGAATAAAACCGGGCAGTGTATATATCATATTGTGAATAAAACCGGGCAGTGTATATATCATATTGTGAATAAAACTGGGCAGTGAACATATCATATTGTGAATAAAACCGGACAGTGTATATATCATATTGTGAATAAAACCGGACAGTGTATATATCATATTGTGAATAAAACCGGGCAGTGTATATATCATATTGTGAATAAAACCGGGCAGTGTACATATCATATTGTGAATAAAACTGGGCAGTGTATATATCATATTGTGAATAAAACCGGGCAGTGTATATATTGTATTGTAAATAAAACCGGACAGTGTATATATCATATTGTGAATAAAACCGGGCAGTGTGTATATCATATTGTGAATAAAACCGGGCAGTGTGTATATCATATTGTGAATAAAACCGGGCAGTGTATATATCATATTGTGAATAAAACCGGGCAGTGTATCTATCATATTGTGAATAAAACTGGGCAGTGTATATATCATATTGTGAATAAAACTGGTCAGTGTATATATCATATTGTGAATAAAACCGGGCAGTGTATATATCATATTGTGAATAAAACTGGGCAGTGTTTATATCATATTGTGAATAAACCCAGGCAGTGTATATATTATATTGTGAATAAAACCGGGCTGTGTATATATCATATTGTTAATAAAACTGGGCTGTGTATATATCATATTGTGAATAAAACCGGGCAGTGTATATATCATATTGTGAATAAAACTGCTCAGTGTATATATTGTATTGTGAATAAAACTGCTCAGTGTATATATTGTATTGTGAATAAAACAGGGCAGTGTGTATATCGTACAGTAAATAAAACTGGGCTGTGTATATATCATATTGTTCATAAAACCCGACAGTGTATACAACGTATTGTGAATAAATCCGGGCAGTGTACATAACGTATTGTGAATAATACCGTGCAGTGTGTATATCGTATAGTAAATAAAACTGAGCAGCGTATATATTGTACTGTTAATAAAACCGGGCAGTGTGTACATCGGATCGTAAATAAAACTGGGCAGTGCATATATTGTATTGTTAATAAAACTGGGCAGTATGTATATTGTATTTTTAATAAAACCGGGCAGTGTACATATCGTATTGTGAATAAAACTGCTCAGTGCATATATTGTATTGTGATTAAACCGGCAGAATATATCGTATTTTTAATAAAACTGTGCAGTGTGTATATTGTATTGTTAATAAAACCGAGCTGTGTATATATTGTATTGTGAATAAAACCGGGCAGTGTATATATTGTATTGTAAATAAAACCGGGCAGTGTTTTCATTGTATTTCAAATCAAACCTGGCACTGTATATATCATATTATGAATAAAACTGGGCAGTGTATACATCATATTGTAAATAAAACCCGGCAGTGTATATATCATATTGTGAATAAAACCGGGCAGTGTATATATCATATTGTGCATAAAACCAGGCTGTGTATATATTGTATTGTGAATAAAACCGGGTTGTGTAAATATCGTATTGTAAATAAAACCGGGCTGTGTATAAATGAAATGAAAATGGCTTATTGTCTCAATTAGGCTTCAAATTAAGTTACTGTGAAAAGCCCCTAGTCGCCACATTCCGGCGCCTGTTCCGGGAGGCCGGGACAGGAATTAGCCAATACACAGCCCTGTCAAATATATATCATATTGTGAAAAAACCGGGCTGTGTATATATTGTATCGTAAATAAAACCACGCAGTGTATATCTTGTATCGTAAATAAAACCAGGCACTGTATATATTGTATTGTTAATAAAACGGGCTGTGTATATATTGTATTGTTAATAAAACTGGGCAGTGTACATATCATATTGTGAATAAAACCGGGCAGTGTACATATCATATTGTGAATAAAACCGGGCAATGTATATATTGTATTGTTAATAAAACCAGGCAGTGTATATATTATATTGTGAATAAAACCGGGCTGTGTATATATCATATTGTTAATAAAACCGGCCAGTGAATATATCGTATTGTTAATAAAACCGGGCAGTGAATATATCATATTGTAAATACAACCGGGCAGTGTATACATCGTATTGTAAATAAAACCGGGCAGTGTATATATTGTATCATAAATAAAACCACGCAGTGTATATCTTGTATCGTAAATAAAACCAGGCACTGTATATATTGTATTGTTAATAAAACCGGGCTGTGTATATATTGTATTGTAAATAAAACCGGACAGTGTATATATCATATTGTGAATAAAACTGGGCAGTGTATATATCATATTGTGAATAAAACCGGACAGTGTATATATCATATTGTGAATAAAACCGGACCGTGTATATATCATATTGTGACTAAAACCGGGCAGTGTATATATCATGTTGTGAATAAAACCGGGCAGTGTATATATCATATTGTGAATAAAACCGGGCAGTGTATATATCATATTGTGAATAAAACTGGGCAGTGTACATAGCATATTGTGAATAAAACCGGACAGTGTATATATCATATTGTGAATAAAACCGGACAGTGTATATATCATATTGTGAATAAAACCGGGCAGTGTATATATCATATTGTGAATAAAACCGGGCAGTGTACATATCATATTGTGGATAAAACTGGGCAGTGTATATATCATATTGTGAATAAAACCGGGCAGTGTATATATTGTATTGCAAATAAATCCGGACAGTGTATATATCATATTGTGAATAAAACCGGGCAGTGTGTATATCATATTGTGAATAAAACCGGGCAGTGTGTATATCATATTGTGAATAAAACCGGGAAGTGTATATATCATATTGTTAATAAAACCGGCCAGTGAATATATCGTATTGTTAATAAAACCGGGCAGTGAATATATCATATTGTAAATAAAACTGGGCAGTGTATACATCGTATTGTAAATAAAACCGGGCAGTGTATATATTGTATCATAAATAAAACCACGCAGTGTATATCTTGTATCGTAAATAAAACCAGGCACTGTATATATTGTATTGTTAATAAAACCGGGCTGTGTATATATTGTATTGTAAATAAAACCGGACAGTGTATATATCATATTGTGAATAAAACTGGGCAGTGTATATATCATATTGTGAATAAAACCGGACAGTGTATATATCATATTGTGAATAAAACCGGACCGTGTATATATCATATTGTGACTAAAACCGGGCAGTGTATATATCATGTTGTGAATAAAACCGGGCAGTGTATATATCATATTGTGAATAAAACCGGGCAGTGTATATATCATATTGTGAATAAAACTGGGCAGTGTACATAGCATATTGTGAATAAAACCGGACAGTGTATATATCATATTGTGAATAAAACCGGGCAGTGTATATATCATATTGTGAATAAAACCGGGCAGTGTACATATCATATTGTGAATAAAACTGGGCAGTGTATATATCATATTGTGAATAAAACCGGGCAGTGTATATATTGTACTGTAAATAAAACCGGACAGTGTATATATCATATTGTGAATAAAACCGGGCAGTGTGTATATCATATTGTGAATAAAACAGGGCAGTGTGTATATCATATTGTGAATAAAACCGGGCAGTGTATATATCATATTGTGAATAAAACCGGGCAGTGTATCTATCATATTGTGAATAAAACTGGGCAGTGTATATATCATATTGTGAATAAAACTGGGCAGTGTATATATCATATTGTGAATAAAACCGGGCAGTGTATATATCATATTGTGAATAAAACTGGGCAGTGTTTATATCATATTGTGAATGAAACCAGGCAGTGTATATATTATATTGTGAATAAAACCGGGCTGAGTATATATAATATTGTTAATAAAACTGGGCAGTGTATATATCATATTGTGAATAAAACCGGGCAGTGTATATATCATATTGTGAATAAAACTGCTCAGTGTATATATTGTATTGTGAATAAAACCGGGCAGTGTATATTTCATATTGTGAATAAAACCGGGCAGTGTATATATCGTATTGTGAATAAAACCGGGCAGTGTATATATCGTATTGTTAATAATACCGGCCAGTGAATATATCGTATTGTTAATAAAACCGGCCAGTGAATATATTGTATCGTAAATAAAACCACGCAGTGTATATCTTGTATCGTAAATAAAACCAGGCACTGTATATATTGTATTGTTAATTAAACCGGGTTGTGTATATATTGTATTGTAAATAAAACCGGACAGTGTATATATCATATTGTGAATAAAACCGGGCAGTGTATATATCATATTGTGAATAAAACCAGGCAGTGTATATATCATATTGTAAATAAAACCGGGCAGTGTATACATCGTATTGTAAATAAAACCGGGCAGTGTATATATTGTATCGTAAATAAAACCACGCAGTGTATATCTTGTATCGTAAATAAAACCAGCCACTGTATATATTGTATTGTTAATAAAGCCGGGCTGTGTCTATATTGTATTGTAAATAAAACCGGACAGTGTATATATCATATTGTTAATAAAACTGCTCAGTGCATATATTATATTGTGAATAAACCCGGGCAGTGTATATATCGTATTGTGAATAAAACCGGGCAGTGTATATATCACATTGTTAATCAAACCGGCCAGTGAATATATTGTATTTTAAATAAAACCGGGCAGTTTATATATCATATTGTGAATAAAACCGGGCAGTGTATATATCATATTGTTAATAAAACTGCTCAGTGTATATATTGTATTGTGAAAAAAACCGGGCAGTGTATATATCATATTGTGAATAAAACCGAGCTGTGTATATATCATATTGTGAATAAAACCGGGCAGTGTATATATCATATTGTGAATAAAACCGGGGTGTGTAAATATCATATTGTGAATAAACCGGGCAGGGTGTATATCGTATAATAAATAAAACCGGGCAGTGTATATATTGTATTGTTAATAAAACCGGACAGTGTATATATCGTATTGTTAATAAAACCGGGCAGTGTATATATCATATTGTTAATAAAACTGCTAAGTGTATATATTGTATTGTGAATAAAACCGGACAGTGTATATATCGTATTGTGAATAAAACCGGGCAGTGTATATATCGTTTTGCGAATAAAACCAGGCTGTGTATATATCGTATTGTTAATAAACCCAGGCTGTGTATATATCGTATTGTTAATAAAACCAGGCAGTGTATATATCGTATTGTTAATAAAACCAGGCAGTGTATATATCGTATTGTTAATAAAACCGGGCAGTGTATATATCGTATTGTTAATAAAACCGAGCAGTGTATATATCATATTGTGAATAAAACCGGGCAGTGTATATATTGTATTGTTAATAAAACCGGGCAGTGTACATATCGTATTGTTAATAAAACCGGGCAGTGTATATATCGTATTGGTAATAAAACCAAGCAGTGTATATATCGTATTGTTAATAAAACCGGGCAGTGTATATATCGTATTGTTAATAAAACCGAGCAGTGTATACATCGTATTGTTAATAAAACCGGGCAGTGTATATATCGTATTGTTAATAAAACCAGGCAGGGTGTAAATCTTATAATAAATAAAACCGGGCAGTGTACATATCATATTGTGAATAAAACCAGGCAGGGTGTATATCGTATAATAAATAAAACCGGGCAGTGTATATATTGTATTGATAATAAAACCGGGCAGTGTATATATCGTATTGTTAATAAAACCGGGCAGTGTATATATCGTATTGTTAATAAAACCGAGCAGTGTATATATCGTATTGTTAATAAAACCGGGCAGTGTATATATCGTATTGTTAATAAAACCGAGCAGTGTATATATCGTATTGTTAATAAAACCGAGCAGTGTATATATCATATTGTGAATAAAACCGGGCAGTGTACATATCATATTATGAATAAAACCGGGCAGGGTGTATATCGTATAATAAATAAAACCGGGCAGTGTATATATTGTATTGTTAATAAAACCGGACAGTGTATATATCGTATTGTGAATAAAACCGGGCAGTCTATATATCGTATTGCGAATAAAACCAGGCTGTCTATATATCGTATTGTTAATAAAACCAGGCTGTGTATATATCGTATTGTTAATAAAACCAGGCAGTGTATATATCGTATTGTTAATAAAACCGGGCAGTGTATATATCGTATTGTTAATAAACCCAGGCAGGGTGTATATCGTATAATAAATAAAACCGGGCAGTGTACATATCATATTGTGAATAAAATCAGGCAGGGTGTATATCGTAAACTAAATAAAACCGGGCAGTGTATATATTGTATTGTTAATAAAACCGGGCAGTGTATATATCGTATTGTTAATAAAACCGAGCAGTGTATATATCGTATTGTTAATAAAACCGGGCAGTGTATATATCGTATTGTTAATAAAACCGAGCACTGTATATATCGTATTGTTAATAAAACCGAGCAGTGTATATATCATATTGTGAATAAAACCGGGCAGTGTACATATCCTATTATGAATAAAACCGGGCAGGGTGTATATCGTATAATAAATAAAACCGGGCAGTGTATATATTGTATTGTTAATAAAACCGGACAGTGTATATATCGTATTGTGAATAAAACCGGGCAGTGTATATATCGTATTGCGAATAAAACCAGGCTGTGTATATATCGTATTGTTAATAGAACCAGGTTGTGTATATATCGTATTGTTAATAAAACCAGGCAGTGTATATATTGTATTGTTAATAAAACCGGGCAGTGTTTATATCGTATTGTTAATAAAACCAGGCTGTGTATATATCGTATTGTTAATAAAACCAGGCAGTGTATATATCGTATTGTGAATAAAACCGGGCAGTGTATATATCGTATTGTTAATAAAACCGGGCAGTGTATATATTGTATTGTTAATAAAACCGGGCAGTGTTTATATCGTATTGTTAATAAAACCAGGCTGTGTATATATTGTATTGTTAATAAAACCAGGCAGTGTATATATCATATTGTGAATAAAACCGGGCAGTGTATATATCGTATTGCGAATAAAACCAGGCTGTGTATATATCGTATTGTAATAAAACCTGGCTGTGTATATATCGTATTGTTAATAAAACCAGGCTGTGTATATATCGTATTGTTAATAAAACCAGGCAGTGTATATATCGTATTGTTAATAAAACCAGGCAGTGTATATATCGTATTGTTAATAAAACCAGGCAGTGTATATATCGTATTGTTAATAAAACCGGGCAGTGAATATATTGTATTGTTAATAAAACCAGGCAGTGTATATATCATATTGTTAATAAAACCAGGCAGTGTATATATCGTATTGTTAATAAAACCAGGCAGTGTATATATCGTATTGTTAATAAAACCGGGCAGTGAATATATTGTATTGTTAATAAAACCAGGCAGTGTATATATCATATTGTTAATAAAACCAGGCAGTGTATATATCGTATTGTGAATAAAACCGGGCAGTGTATATATCGTATTGCGAATAAAACCAGGCTGTGTATATATCGTATTGTTAATAAAACCAGGCAGTGTATATATCGTATTGTTAATAAAACCAGGCAGTGTATATATCGCATTGTTAATAAAACCAGGCAGTGTATATATCATATTGTTAATAAAACTGGGCAGGGTGTATATCGTATAATAAATAAAACTGGGCAGTGTATATATTGTATTGTGAATAAAACCGGACAGTGTATATATCGTATTGTGAATAAAACCGGGCAGTGTATATATCGTATTGCGAATAAAACCAGGCTGTGTATATATCGTATTGTTAATAAAACCAGGCTGTGTATATATCGTATTGTTAATAAAACCAGACTGTGTATATATCGTATTGTTAATAAAACCGAACAGTGAATATATTGTATTGTTAATAAAACCAGGCAGTGTATATATAGTATTGCGAATAAAACCAGGCAGTGTATATATCGTATTGTTAATAAAACCAGGCAGTGTATATATCATATTGTTAATAAAACCGGGCAGTGAATATATTGTATTGTAAATAAAACCAGGCAGTGTATATATCGTATTGCGAATAAAACCGGGCTGTGTATATATCGTATTGTTAATAAAACCAGGCAGTGTATATATCGTATTGCGAATAAAACCGGGCTGTGTATATATCGTGTAGTAAATAAAACTGGGCAGTGTATATATCGTATTGTTAATAAAACCGGGCTGTGTATATATCGTATTGTTAATAAAACCAGGCTGTGTATATATTGTATTGTGAATAATACCGGGCTGTGTATATATTGTATCGTAAATATATCTCATATTGTGAGATAAATAAAACTAAGTTCCTTACTTTACTCGGTGTGGACTCCAAGTGTCTTTCCTAAATTTATACTGTATCGCTTCTCGGCCTTTTGGCTAAGCTGAGCGTGAGGTCAGGTGTAATGACTGGTATGTCTCATTTGTAATTATAATAATAATTTTTATTGTCACAAGTAGGCTTACATTAACACTGCAGTGAAGTTACTGTGAAAAGCTCCTAGTCACCACAATCCGGCGTCTGCTCGGATACAGACGCGGACCAACCGGGCCCACCAGGCAGACAGCGCCCGCATCCAGCACCTGGAATGCCAGCCGACGCGGACTAACCGGACACACTTGGCAGACACCGCCCCCGGCCAGTGCCTGGGTGGGCAGCCCACAGGAACTCTAGCAGCGACGGGGAGGGCAGCTCCAACAACAGCCCTCCGGCCCAGTCCAGTGACGACGCGATGACACAGGACACCAGCACACAGCGGACAGACAGACACGACACGACGACACAGGGCACCAGCACACAGGGGACAGACAGACACGACACAACCACGCAGGACACCGGCACATAGGGGACAGACAGACACGACCACACAGGGCCCCAGCGCACAGGGGACAGACAGACATGACACGACGACACAGGGCACCAGCACACAGTGACGAATGTGAGATAAAATAGTTACTTTAGAGTTACTAGTTAATGTAATGTAGAAATAAGCCACTTTGATTCTTGCAGTTAGGGACAAAGGGGTTTGAGACCGCATGGAAAAAGCAGGAAGAGGTGTGTCTATGAGAGTGATGCTGCATTGATAGGGGCCAGAGAAAGGGATTGGAAGTGAGCCAATCAGAATAGATCGAACAGGTCAGGAGGGACATAGGCTGACCTATGTCCGTCGAGTATGTGAAACTTGATACCATTTGAATTGATTTGCAGAGATCCCTTTGTTTCTTTGTTCATTCGCTTTCTGGGATATAGGAAACTGGATGTCTCTTATATTTCTATGAAATGAATCAAGCTTGCAAGCTAAATAAATAACTTCTTTTTACGTGCGAATCCATCTCAACTTTTATTGAGGCCAGACTGACAGAGAAAGAAATTTGGGGATCTACATTTGGTGCCGAAAACCGGGATTTCTCAGGGCGATCCTGATCCAACTGCGAAATCAGAATTAGACTGATTATGAACAGGAGGATGGGGTACAAAGGGCCCTCAATGTAGAACTGGAAAACGACCGCGCATTGATTGTTCCCCTCTTCTTATCGTCTGATTAGTCTGGTCACTCGCGGTTGGCACAGAAAGACCGCCTCGACGAAATCACAGGTCAGTCTGGGGATTAGCACTTTAATTGATGGGATTTCATATTGTTGTTTCGGCTTGGGTTAGGGTTTTGGGCTGATGGGACTTTAATAATGAAGGTTCAGTCTATTATATGGGTTCAGGGGCTGATGTGACTTCATTAATGAAGGTTCAGTCTATTATAAGGGTTCAGAGGCTGATGTGACTTCATTAATGAAGGTTCAGTCTATTATAAGGGTTCAGAGGCTGATGTGACTTCATTAATGAAGGTTCAGTCTATTCTAAGGGTTCAGAGGCTGATGTGACTTCATTAATGAAGGTTCAGTCTATTATATGGGTTCAGAGGCTGATGTGACTTCATTAATGAAGGTTCAGTCCAGTATAACTGTTTTTAAATCTGAAGATGGTTCAACTCTATGTGAGAGTGTTTTAAATATATAGTTGATTAAGCTAAAATTGTCTCCTTGGACTGTAAAGTTCCGAGGTCTAGTTGAGATTGTGAGGAATGCTGCATATTGGTTGAAGCAGAAGTCTCTCAAAGGGTTAACAGCAGCAGGCGGAGTTGAAAACAGACAGTGCTTCTCACTCAGGCTTTGAGATAACAGCAGCAGCCGTAGTGTAATCGGATACCTTTCCTTTGAGTCAGTGAACACCAGCAAAGTTACGTTTTGAATTAATTAAAGGAAACCAGTGGGTTTCTCCACCTCTTTGATAAAAGTTATTATTTTCGAAAGCAATTGATTGAAATTGCCAGAATCTTAAGTTTTACTTACTTGAAATAAGGTTTATCTCATTTTATCTGGAGATTAATAGAAACTTAAAGAAGATCATGGACACCATTTTAAAAAGTGTCAATCTGGAGATGATAGTTGATTTTGCTAATACTTATGTGTATGTAAAAGAAAAAAAGACTTGTTGAAAGAAAAATTGTTAAGATAAAGAAATAATTAAGTTGTAAATGTTATACAAGTTTGTGTTAAGCAAATTGTAAATTTAGTTCTGAGTTGAGATCAGAGCTAAGCTTGCAAGTTACAGTAATTCAATTTGAATTTTCAAACATTTTTAAGTTTTAAAAAAAAGAGAGCAAATAGAGAAAAGAAGGACACAGATCTTGAATGCGTTGAATAGCACATTTCAAAGGCCCATAAATCTTTCCGTTATCTTAGACCTAAAACCTAGGAAGATTGACGAGCCAGAGGAATTTCTGGGGCGTTTTAATGAAATCTACCGGGGGCAGTCAGGCGATTTGCTGTATCAAAATGGTCAGAATTCCCCTCAATACTGTGCTATGTTAATGCATTGCCTACCACCTTCTGTGGTTACTGCTGTGAAATGTAATAACATGAATTGGACAGAGAACGACCCTTCCCAGATGGCAAGGGCAGTCAGATTTTACTGGAAGGAGGGTGTAGGCCAAGAAGGAGGCTCAGTTACAAAGGTTAAGACTGAGTATGTAATGAAAAAGGATGATCTGCGACCCCAACAAGCGGCAGAAATGGTAGTTTACCAGCAGGAGCCCCAATATAGTGACTTTGGGTGGGTGGATCAGCGAAGAGGAGGATGAGACAACAGTGCTATATTTCTATCACCCCCCCAGTGGTGGACGTTAGACGTTGAACAGTCACTGCATCACGTTACCCTGGCCTATGACAGGACTGGACGAAACAGGGAGTTGGAGGACAAATACCGGCCATTACTCGAGACCGAATGGCCAGTCAAGGTTACAGCCACAGTCACGGGAAAAGAAGGTACAGCCGATTTTGTTACAATATCACCACATTTATGGCCACAGTCAGCTTCGGTAAGCCCTCATATTACACGTCAGGTCCATGACCAGTACCATGCCAGGGATATGGGGCGAATGGTCAGCATCTTACCGCAGCTCGTCAGAATAGGTATGAGATATACCTTTTGAACAATCCACGTCTGACATTTAAATACTGTACCACTATCAATCCAGCCTGTTTTCTTAGTGGTCCCCCTGTCCATGAAGACGCACCTGGCCACGACTGTTTAGCCTTGATTCAGGAAACTACCACAATAAGGGGCGATTTGAGTGACATTTCGTCAGAACAACCTGACATGATTATGTGTGGTCAAATATCCCACCGGGGTTTAGTTAATGACCTACTGCAGGCCCTCCTTCTGCCAGCGCAGATTTCCGTTATTAAATGCGCTGCCCACACGAATGGTACAACCCCAGTTGACGTTGGTAATGAACGAGCAGATTGTGCAGCGCGCACAGCCGCACAAATTCAGCAAGTGATGGTGCCTAAAATGTTAAGTCAGACTAAACGATCTACTATGAATGTGTCTGCTTCTGACAAGCCAATGCCAACCATCCAAGACGTCATAAGGTTACAGGAGGACGCTCCTGAGAGTGATAAACAAATGTGGAAACGGTTAGGTTGTACATATGATTCTGTTTCCTCTTTATGGACCACGCCAGCACATCAGACTTGTATGTCTGATGTGCTGGCTTTATGGGTCATTGAATGTGTACACTTTGCAACTCATTGTGGGGCTCGAGGGACTAGTGATTTGTTGCTGGACACTTGGTGGCACCCTAAAATGCAGGGGTTGGCCCAAAGTATCAGTAATCGGTGTTTGATTTGTCAGCAATATAACACCGGAAAAGGTATCCCTTGTGGGAAGGGGCAAACCCCGTTGCCCAGTGGTCCCTTTGAGACGCTCCAAATGGATTACATTGAGTTGGAAAGGTGTCAATGTTACAAATATGTTTTGGTCATTGTGGATGTGTTCAGCAGATGGGTCGAGGCGTATCCGACTATCGATAATAAAGCTGCTACTGTGGTTAAAGTCTTGATGAGGGAAATCATTCCCCGGTACGGTATACCAGCTCAGTTAAGTTCTGATAATGGGCCTCATTTTATTGGACAAATTAACAAGGAGTTTTGCTCCCAGTTGGGCATACGCCAGCAGTTACACTGTGCTTACAGACCGCAGGCAGCCGGGGTGGTTGAGAGACACAATCAGACCCTCAAAACTAAATTGGCTAAATTAAGAGCAGACACGGGGCTGACATGGCTTAAGTTGCTCCCCATTGCCCTCTTCCAGCTGCGGGTTACACCTGCGGGACCAGCCCGGCTCTCTCCCGCCGAGATTCTTTATGGCAGGCCTCTTAGAACTCCTTGGAGCCTGCAGGTTCCCAGACGGGTTCAGTTTCATCAGATGACTGAAGAAATTACCACCTATGTTCTAGCCCTTACGCAAGTGCTCAAGGAACTCCATGGCCAAGTCCGCGCGGCTCACGAGCCATTGCCCCCAGTACTTAGCTCACTTTCAGTCCAGCCCGGTAGTTATGTCATGGTCAAAAATTGGGCTAGGAAGGGGTCGGAGCCGCGATGGGACGGGCCCTTCCAAGTTCTCCTTACCACTCCCACAGCAGTTAAAGTGGAGGGGCGAAGTGCTTGGGTCCACCTACATCACTGTAAATTGGGTCCATCTCCACTACTGTAAAAGGTCGGATACTAACCTGCCTCCCTTCTCCAGTGCTATTTTACAGGTGTGGAGCATGATGGAGTGGCTACGCATCGTCTGTCTGATATTTGGCCTCACTTCGCTTGGCGTGTTATTGGCGATGGACATGGAAAAGGGGAATATTATGTATCTGTGTAGCCCCAACCAATCTACAAGGATACATCACCTATGCAAAGGTGATGTTCTTCACTGCCCCCATATACGAGGACATGGTATCGACTCATGGAAGGTCATCAAAGTTAAGGAGAATGCGGGAGTCATGAAGCAGCTGCACCGGTCCCGGCGATGGGAAGGGAACATTATATGGACATTGCCTTGTTTTTGGAATACATGTAAATTTGATTTTGGATGTGTTAAAAGTGGTACAATAAAGGTAACATCAGGCTGTCAGAAGAGTGTAGGAAGAGACCATGAGAAAGAGAAAGGGACTAGAGAGAGGACGGGGCGTGTGAGAAGGGAAGTACAGCTAGAACGTAGGTTACCGGGAGATACACTTAAGATAATTAAAAGGCCAAACTGAGGAAAACCCGGGTAGTATGAATCTCTTCTACCAGATTTACCACCGTCTGTATGGCCAGGGACGGGTTGTCTGCTACCCAAACCCCGCAGCGGTGTCTAGGTTATTTTCTGTTTCACCGCTTTGGGGCACTCCCCAAACGGTGGTTCATTGTCAGCGTTCCGAGCCATTGCCCGAGCACGTCACTCTTCCTTATGATCCGGATTCAGCACCACCGGCTATTTGCCTTCCCCTCCCTCGGGATAATTCCCATTCACAGTACGATAGGCTGCGACGGTGGAGGGCGTACATACCTAGCCACTTCACTCCCAATAGGGATTCCCGGTCGTACGAGAATTGCTTCAGCAGTGAAGGATATGGCTGTTTGCTGGTAGAGGTGGACACAAATATAACATGTCTGTTTCCCACCTGTACGGACAGGAGGTGCCATATCACCCAGGCGTCTGGCCAATGCGTTTGTTACAACATCACTTGCGTTCCATTGAACGCCGGCCTCCAGCTCCTCTGTGGCTGGGCGAATGTCTCTCATATCACTGTTGGGACTAGGGCTTTCCGCATTGCTGGGCGGCCCGAATGGGCATTTCAAAGTTGGATAAACTGGGCTACTGGGAGGTCCTTACGCAACCGATATGCTGATTGTGATGCTAGTCTCCACACGGAACAAGGATACTACTTTTTATTTAATGGTACGGCGACCAACGTTTTGTCACCCCCATTTCCCCGCCGAATTGCTATAGGGACTCTAGTCCCTACCACAGTCCCCTGCCCTTCGGCGTGGAACCTGCATAATCAGTTAGCACGCCGGGCAGTCTCTGCTGAATTTTGCGAGAACTGGAAAAAACCTCAGGTTCTTGCACCCAACCGGGGCCACTCAGCCGGGTGGGGCATTCTGAGCGTATTGATACTGGGAGGTGTGGGGGGTTCCTTGGCTGTTAGTGATCGGAATTATTTTATTTGCGGCCTTACCATCTTGGGAAATGAAACCTTGGGAGCCCTCGGGGCAATGACTAAGGAGTTGTCTCAGCTACGGTTGTTTGCAATGCAGAACCGGTATGCTCTTGACTATCTTCTGGCCCATGAGGGTGGGGTATGCGCCATAGTACAGGGCAAGTGTATCATGGGTGTTCAGGACTTGACCGCTAACATTACTAAATTTATGGATCGCATACGGGATCACTTGGACGGGATGCAGGATCCTGACTCTTGGGGTAACTGGGGATTTGGAGGATGGAAGGACTGGTTGATAAATATGGCCATGTATCTAGTGGTAGCTATCGGCTGCATCTTTGTGGGCCTGGCCATCCTTAAATGTGTGATGGGTAGAATGCGGGGTGCACTAGATCAGATCACCGCCCCAATCACCGGAAAAAAAAATTTAACTGTTAAAATCCATGAGGGTGAGGCAGATGAAGGGGGGCTAAGACAGGAATTGGAAATGCAGCGACGGATCTTTTTAGATGGGGAACCGTAGCTATAGATTGGATAGTTCGGTTATCATGGAATGATAAAAGGAGGGAATGACGAATGTGAGATAAAATAGTTACTTTAGAGTTACTAGTTAATGTAATGTAGAAATAAGCCACTTTGATTCTTGCAGTTAGGGACAAAGGGGTTTGAGACCGCATGGAAAAAGCAGGAAGAGGTGTGTCTATGAGAGTGATGCTGCATTGATAGGGGCCAGAGAAAGGGATTGGAAGTGAGCCAATCAGAATAGATCGAACAGGTCAGGAGGGACATAGGCTGACCTATGTCCGTCGAGTATGTGAAACTTGATACCATTTGAATTGATTTGCAGAGATCCCTTTGTTTCTTTGTTCATTCGCTTTCTGGGATATAGGAAACTGGATGTCTCTTATATTTCTATGAAATGAATCAAGCTTGCAAGCTAAATAAATAACTTCTTTTTACGTGCGAATCCATCTCAACTTTTATTGAGGCCAGACTGACAGAGAAAGAAATTTGGGGATCTACAACAGGGGACAGACAGACACGACACAACCACGCAGGACACGGTGCACATAGGGGACAGACAGACATGAAAGGACACAACACGACACCAACACGGAGGTGACGGACAGACAGGACACGGCACCCTAGGGGACCCCCGACCACAGGTCTGATGAAGACACTGAGGTTGCGTCACAGCATCTCTCCACCCCCCTCCATCGCAGAGACACTCACCTCGGTTGGCCATGTTAGTGGTGAGACGTCTGGGACACTAACTGGTGCGCACCGCACAGCTGCTCCGGTACAGCAGGTGGAGGTAGGAGCAGCCGTCTGTTATTAAACACATTCCACACCTATGCAAACTGCCTCTGTTCTCTGTCCGATGCGTGTGGGGGTGGGGTGGGGACTGTGTGCCAGTGTGTGTGAGGGGTGCTGCGGTAGAGGTTGGGCTCCGGTGCGTGCAGCCTGCACGTCCCCCCACCCCCACGGTTCCCGTCCCCGGCCATATGACAGGGCCATGAGATGCAGTATCAGGGCTGCCTGCAGAGTCCACCCAGGTGGAGGGTCGTGATGTGGCCATGAGTCAGACATTGTCGAACGATGTATGGCTCGGAGCCCATCGCAGAGCGGGTTGTCATCATCCTCCATGCCTTGTACCAGACCCGCATACACCATCGACCTTGCCCCCATCCCGTTGTGCCGCAGGCGGATGTGTCATGGAGGGGTGGTGTGCATGTGGGTGTTGTGGTGGTGAGGAGGTTCGGGGTGGGGGAGGTGAGGGTGTTGTGGTGGTGGTGGGGGTGGGGGAGGTGAGGGTGGTCGTCCATTGGGGAGGTGCAGAAACCGCTGCCTGTGCCCCTACCCATCACTACTGCCGCCCACCGTGGTCGCCGAAACGGGCAGCGACCAGCGCCTCCCATGCCTCCTGGCCCAGCCGGCGGCACCGGACAGCCTCGTGTTCCCGTCTATCCCCCATGTCCCATGCATCGGCTACCCCTCATCACCACCCTCATCTGGGCAGTTCCCTCATCCTGACCGTCCTTCTCCTCCTCCACCATATCGCCCCTCTGCTGGGCGATGTTGTGCAGGACGCAGCAAACCACGACGATGCGGCCGACCCTCTCCGACGGGTACTGGAGGGCCCCTCCAGAGTTGTCCAGGCACCTGAAGCGCATCTTGAGCAGCCCAAAGCACCTCTCGACCACACTCCTGGTCGCTGCATGGGCATCGTTGTAGCATTGCTCCACGTCGGTCTGTGGCCTCCGTACAGGCGTCATCAGCCACGACCGCAACGGGTAGCCCCTGGCGCCCAGCAACCATTCCCGCATCGGGGGTGGTGTCCCTCGAATGTGGCAGGGATGAACGATTGGGCCAGTATAAAGGAGTCATGCACACTGCCTGGGTACCTGGCGCAGACGGGCAGGATTCTCATCCTGTGGTCGCAGACAACCTGCACGTTCATTGAATGTGTCCCCTTCCTGTTTAGGCACTTGGTCCTTTCCTCCGAGGTGGGCCGCATGGCGATGTGCACTCCATCGATCGCCCCCTGCGCCATGGGCATCTGGGCAACAGCGGCGAACCCCGCTGTGCCAGCATCCTGGTGGGCGCGGTCCGCAGGGAACTGTATGTACCGGTTCGCGATGTCATACAGGGCGTCGGTGACGGCCCGGATGCACCTGTGCACCGATGCCTGGGAGATGCCGGACAGGTTCCCACACCGTGACTGGAATGACCCCGTCGCCAAGAAGTTGAGGGCGACCGTCACCTTGATGGCCACCGGGATGGCATGTCCACTCCCGGTCCAGCGTGGTGCCAGATGTGCCATCAGATGGCAGATGTGGGCGACGGTCTCGCAGTCTCCTCCTGCACGCCCTGTCCGAGATGTCCTTGAAGGACACGCAGTGCCAGTACACACGGTGCCGCATCGGACGCCGGTGTGGCCTGGCACACCCTCCTCCTCCTCCTCCTCCCCCTCGGCATCCCCGTGCAGTGGCTCCCGCATGGGGTGGTGCCCCTCCTGTGCCTCTCGGGCGTGCGGCACTGCAGTCTGGCATGTGCCCCACTGTGGCCCGCTGCTGTAGTGCTGGCTCCACCACCTCCCTCTCATGCCCGTGCTCCAGCTCCCACTGGGCCTCATGCAGGGCAGCAGCCCCCGCCACAGCGGCCAACAACGCTGGAAGATGGCTGAAACATTGTACGATCTGTAGGGGATGGGAGTAGACAGGGTTTCATCATCGGTATACCCCCTCCATGACCAGGTGCCATGGGCAGCATGGCAGGCCCGGTTGCCAGCATGCGCCCCACCCCCGCCCACTCGGTGCCCTGGCGTTTGTCGGCCATCCCCCCTGCCAGGGCCACCATCCGCTGGCACTGCCCTCACAGGGGGGCAGTCGTGTGTGCCGCCCTGGAGCCACCTGCCGATGGGTGCCGGCGGTTTGGTGGGGAGGCGGGGGGGGTGGTCTGGCAAACGTCAGGATGGCCGGGCCCCGTGGGCCATGACGGCGGACGGGCTGGGTGGACGATGGCGGGCCGTGGCGCCCCGCAGCCTTCCGCGCCCCCACTGCCCCCATGGCCACCCCCATCTCCCCCACCCCCGCCCCCGGCAGCAGATGTGTGGGGCCACCCCCACCCCCGGCAGCGGATGTGTGGGGCCACCCCCACCCCCACCTCCCCCCACCCCCAGCCCCGGCAGCGGATGTGTGGGGCCACCCCCACCCCCATCTCCCCCCCACTCCCACCCCCACACAAGGCAGCAGATGTGTGTGGCCATCCCCCCCCACCCCCACCCCTGGCAGCGGATGTGTGGGGTCTACCCCCACCCGCACCTCCACCACCCCCACTGCCACGCCCACCTCTCCCCACCCCCACCCCCAGCTCCCCCACCCCCACCCCCGGCAGTGAATGTGTGGGGTCTCCCCCCCACCTCCCCCACCCCCATCCCCACCCGCACCCCCACCCCCGGCAGTGGATGTGTGGGGTCTCCCCCCCCACCTCCCCACCCCCCACCTCCACCCCCGGCAGCAGATGTGTGGGGCCACCCCCACCCCCATCTCCCCCTATTCCCACCCCCACACAAGGCATCAGATGTGCGGGGCCACCCCCCCCACCCCCCCACCTCCCCCACCCCCACCCCCACCCCCACCAGCGGATGTGTGGGGTCTCCCCCCACCCCACCTCCCCCCACCCCCACTCCCACGCCCACCTCTCCCCACCCCCACCCCCACCCCTGGCAGTGGATGTGTGGGGTCTCCCCCCCCACCTCCCCCACCCCTACCCCCACCCCCGGCAGTGGATGTGTGGGGTCTCCCCCCCCACCTCCCCCACCCCCACCCCCACCCCTGGCAGTGGATGTGTGGGGTCTCCCCCCCCACCTCCCCCACCCCCACCCCCACCCCCGGCAGTGGATGTGTGGGGTCTCCCCCCCCCACCTCCCCCCCCTACCCCCCCACCCCCCCCCCCCCTCCCCCACCCCAGAGACAAATCCGGTCACACCGGCGGGACTTCGGTCCATCCGGCCCGGAGAATTGCTGGCCCACTGGAGAATCGCCGCTACGGCCGTTTGCGTCGATTCCCCATGCGGCCCGGCGCTATTCGCGCGGCACACACACGACATATACACTGCCCAGGTGTGGGAGAATCGCATCCCAGCGTCAGGGCGGCGTGGCGCGATTTGCGCGGCGCCACGGCGATTCTCCCACCCAGCGGGGGTCGGAGAATCCCAGCCGGGGACCGTGAATTGGATTCAATTTGAATTGGTTTTTGGAGCAGGCAAGGAGCTGGATTAGGGATTTGTCCCTGTCCACACTCTGAGCTCTGTCTTTGTAACTCTGATAAAGGAATAAACAAAAACTAAACTTACACTGCTTTTTAAAGATGCCGCACAAAGTAATTGTTGAATCCATCTTATGCCATAATCAAGGATAAGTGAATTTGTCTGATCGGGATCGAAGTAAATGTGGAATTCAGGATGTTAGTTGTGCACTGCCACCAAATTAAATTACAGTCAATTCTCGAAAATATGACCTTTATTTCTGAGCTGCATTGGTGATTTTTTGATATGTTCTCTCAGGATTACCTGCTGCTCTGGAGTTCACCAACTCAGAACACTGAAGCCTTTGTGACTATTGTGTCGAGAATAATGAATTGCCGAGGGTAATTACCACATATCAATCTGAACCATTGCCAACAATCTGATTTCCTATTTTTTGTTAAGTATAAATTACAAGCCATTCAGCCCAACGGGTGAATGCCAAAGTTTATACCCCATGTGAGCCTTGTCTCATTCTAATGAGCTCTTCCCACCCTTTTTGTTCAACATTCATTCTTGGAATGTGGGCATCACTGTCAAGACCAGCCTCTACTGTCCATCCCTGGAAATGTGGTGGTGGCCCATTCCAGCTGGGCTGTTTCATCAGACTGAGTGGCTTGCATTTCACTTCCCGAGTGCAGTTAAGAGTCAACCTCATTGGTATTGGGGTGGAATCACATCAGACCAGACATTGGTTGGGTTTTTATGACAAACTATAAAATGGTCAATTTCTCTGCTATCGGTTTTTGTTTTTGTAAATCAAAGAATGAATTCTCACGGTGGGACTTGAAGTCTGTTAATTTTGGGTTATTAGCCCAGTAACATAAACATCCTGAGCATTGCAGGAAATAAAGAGCCATGCTGCTGAAGCTTTTCATCTCGCACTGATCAGGACAAATGCCAGAATACCAAATTTCAGAGGGAGCAACAATTTATGCTCCATGAAGAAAGTGCGTTGATGGGTTGGCAAGTCAACTCTGATTGTTATTTTACAGATATGCACAGTTAATATGTTACTGTACTCACAATACCCTCAAGACAAAGGGAAATAATGCGATCTCTTAACATGAATGAATTTGATCGAACATTTGTGCAAAGGTTTTGTGGCGTGATTACTCCACTGATGAACTTGCTAAAGAAATGTCAAAAATTTCAATGGACAGTGGACTTTCAACAGGCATTTACTGCCTGACAGCTGTGATCACCAATGCTCCTGTATTGGAGAATTGCAAGGTACCCTGTGGTCAGATTGAACTAAAGTATCTGATTCTAAACAGAAATGCCGAGGAGTAGAGGAATGGATGGATCGTTCAGAGACTTTCTTGTTCAAAGAGACTGTCAATCGAAAATGTTTTCTGTTGGGGGAATAAGAACGGGAAAAATTGACTATATTATTATGCCTGTTTGCGTGTGGCTTTTTTTGTGAAACGAAAAAGTATTTTTACTGTGTGCATTTCTTAGTCGATGGTGCAAAAGTGAAAAATGAAACCATCTTGAAGTTGATGGGTTTTTTTTTCTTGGGGGGATGTGTCATGTGAGAGTACCTTTAAGAAATGGATGTTTAAGCAATGTACCTTTAAGGAATGGAGTTGATCATATTACTGAAGTGATGTCAGTGGTTGGGGGGAGCTGAGCTCACTTCTGCTTTTGGTTTCAGTTTTGCTGAGAGCAGCTGAATAGTGCCTGGCTGTTCTGCTGTGAGCTGCTTAAAAGGAGAAAGCCAGTTTGAGACAGCAGCTTGAGAAATTCTCGTTTGCTGTGAGCTGCTTGAAGGGAGAAAGCCAGTTTGAAAAAGCAGCTTGTGTGTGTCTGTATGTTTCCAGAGAGCTGCAGGAAGAAAAGCAAGGTGCTGGAGCTGAAGTCAACCAAGCTGATATATCTCTGCCATAAAACAGAAAATATATATTAACTGTGACCTGGTGTGTTACTGTTTTGACGGTTTGAAGCCTTTTGGATGTTTGAAGGAACATTTTGAGGGATTATTTAGTGGTGCATTATTTTTGGGGTTATCCTTGAAGTAAGGGGTGTTAAGGGATCCAATGTTTATTCAAAAGGTTAAGTTGAGTTCATAGAATAAACATTGTTTTGTGTTAAAGACCATGGGCGAAATTCTCCTACCCGCCCCGCCACATTTCTGCCCCGACCGGCCGGCGGGAGTCTCCGTAACACCGGCCGGTCAATGGGGTTTCCCATTGTGGGGCAGCCCCACGCCGTCGGGAAACCCCCGGGCGCCGGCAAAACGGAGACTCCCGCCGGCGGAGAATGACGCCCCATGTGTCCCATAATTGTAATATCACACCTGGAGAACAAGCCGTGTGCTTCAAAAGCAACAACCCATTAAAGGGAGAGGTTGGTTGAACTCCATGATACATTTTGGGGTTCTGAAAACGCCTCGCCCATAACAGCCGCCACATGGCGGCAAGTCTGTCAGGATGTGTCACAGTCTCCCTGGTGAGGCGGTGTCTTCAATGGCAAATTTGTCCAACTGCTCCGTGTCTCCCTTGGTGGAGAATTCTAGAACCAAGGACATAGATTCAAGACAAGTGGCAGAAGGCTTGGAGGGGACATGAGGAAGAATTTTTTACGCAGAGGATAGTGGGTTTCCGGAATTCGCTGCCCGAGTTGGTGGTGGAGGCAGAGACCCTAATATCTTTTAAAAGGTACGTGGATCTGCACCTTAAGTGCTCTAAGCTGCAGGGCTGTGGACCGGGTGCGGGAAGGTGGGATTAGAAAGGGTCTCTGGGTGTCCTCGGGGTGGCACGGACAAGATGGGCCGAATGGCTTCCTTCTGTGCTGTAACTTTTCTATGATTCTATGAAGAACACTCAAGGCTCCCTTGGTGCCTTCATGGCACCTGCACGGTTGGTGTGGTCTCCCGTCCGTGAGCCTGCCCTGTGGCTCCCTGGTCTCATTCTGCAGGGTATCCCTCGGTGCCACTGTACGTTGCTGCTGCAGCCTGCACTCCTCCAGTGCAGTGACTGGTAGGATGGCCAGCTCCACGGGCTCCATACCAATATCGATCAGATTCCTGCGAGGGACGAGAGAGAAAGAGAGAGTCAGGTTGGTGTCGCAGCTGGATAGCATAATTACTTTCCCTTACCCATTGGTCTCTCGGGCCTAGAGCAGCCAGACCCAGACATTATCCAGCCATGACCGCACACTGGCAGCTCAGGTGCCCTCCCATCGCCATGACTGGCCCCGGCCTCTGCCCTCGCCTAGTTCGCCTCACCTTTGTGCTCCCGTCTGGTTCTCTCCTCCCTCATGCTCTCTCACGCTGGGGGGTCTGGCAAGAGGTTGAAATGCTCTCACATCCCTAATGCGCAGGGACAACCGGATGGTGAGATGGTGATGTCCGTCCTGGGAATAATGGATCCTGACTGGCAGGCGGTGGGGTCCGGCACAGAAGCTTGCCCACTGCCTCTTGATTCCGTGCAACCAAGCATTGAACTCTGAACTCTGAGTGCTCGCCCCAGTCCTCGACTTTGAGACTGTGGGCAGCTGATATTGTTAAGGGTTAACTCTTGATTAACAAACAAACAAAGAACAAAGAAATGTACAGCACAGGAACAGGCCCTTCGGCCCTCCAAGCCCGTGCCGACCATACTGCCCGACTAAACTACAATCTTCTACACTTCCTGGGTCCGTATCCTTCTATTCCCATCCTATTCATATATTTGTCAAGATGCCCCTTAAATGTCCCTATCGTCCCTGCCTCCACTACCTCCTCCGGTAGTGAGTTCCAGGCACCCACTACCCTCTGCGTAAAAAACTTGCCTCGTACATCTACTCTAAACTTTGCCCCTCTCACCTTAAACCTATGCCCCCTAGTAATTGACCCCTCTACCCTGGGGAAAAGTCTCTGACTATCCACTCTGTCAATGCCCCTCATAATTTTGTATACCTCTATCAGGTCGCCCCTCAACCTCCTTCGTTCCAGTGAGAACAAACCGAGTTTATTCAACCGCTCCTCATAGCTTATGCCCTCCATACCAGGCAACATTCTGGTAAATCTCTTCTGCACCCTCTCTAAAGCCTCCACATCCTTCTGGTAGTGTGGCGACCAGAATTGAACACTATACTCCAAGTGTGGCCTAACTAAGGTTCTATACAGCTGCAACATGACTTGCCAATTCTTATACTCAATGCCCCGGCCAATGAAGGCAAGCATGCCGTATGCCTTCTTGACTACCTTCTCCACCTGTGTAGCCCCTTTCAGTGATCTGTGGACCTGTACTCCTAGATCTCTTTGACTTTCAATACTCTTGAGGGTTCTACCATTCACTGTATATTCCCTACCTGCATTAGCCCTTCCAAAATGCATTACCTCACATTTGTCCAGGTTAAACTCCATCTGCCATCTCTCCGCCCAAGTCTCCAGACAATCTAAATCCTGCTGTATCCTCAGACAGTCCTCATCGCTATCCGCAATTCCACCAACCTTTGTGTCGTCTGCAAACTTACTAATCAGACCAGTTACATTTTCCTCCAAATCATTTATATATACTACAAAGAGCAAAGGTCCCAGCACTGATCCCTGTGGAACACCACTGGTCACAGCCCTCCAATTAGAAAAGCATCCCTCCATTGCTACCCTCTGCCTTCTATGGCCTAGCCAGTTCTGTATCCACCTTGCCAGTTCACCCCTGATCCCGTGTGACTTCACCTTTTGTACTAGTCTACCATGAGGGACCTTGTCAAAGGCCTTACTGAAGTCCATATAGACAACATCTACTGCCCTACCTGCATCAATCATCTTAGTGACCTCCTCGAAAAACTCTATCAAGTTAGTGAGACACGACCTCCCCTTCACAAAACCGTGCTGCCTCTCACTAATACGTCCATTTGCTTCCAAATGGGAGTAGATCCTGTCTCGAAGAATTCTCTCCAGTAATTTCCCTACCACTGAAGTAAGGCTCACCGGCCTGTAGTTCCCGGGATTATCCCTGCCACCCTTCTTAAACAGAGGAACAACATTGGCTATTAGTTTGACAGGCCCGAGTCTCAGGAATGTTAGCAGACAAATACCCAATTCCATGAGTTGGAGACCTTTATGTGAAGTTGGTGGGGCCTCATGTACACCAAACTCAACCTCTGACATGCCTGGAGCTGGTTAAAGATTCACAAAAGGTTTTGACGATTAATACGCATAAAGGCCTACCTGGTGGTCTACCTGGATGACATTCTAGCAACAGGAGCAGCACATGAAGAACCATTCTAACCCCATTTTCCAGCGCTTGGTTCATAGCCTTGTATGCCTGAGCATCGCAAGTGCACATCTAAATATTTCGCAAATGTTATGAGGGTCTCTGCCTCCACCGCCCTTTCAGACAGTGAGTTCCAGACTCCCACCACCCTCTGGGTGAAAAGGTTTTTCCTCACATCCCCTTTAAACCTCCTGCCCCTTACCTTAAATCTATGCCCCCTGGTCATTGATCCCTCCACCAAGGGGAAAGGTTCCTTCCTGTCTACTCTATCTATGCTCCTCTTAATTTTATGCATCTCGGCTCTTCCGGGTGCGGTGATGACCAGCTAAGCCGCACGTTTCGGCAGCTCCCGTTGGAACGGACTTTTGGGCTCTTGATAAGAGCCCCAACGGCAATTTTAAACGGCCAAAATCACTGTGCGGTGAAATAGAAGGGAATCCCCCCCGGATATTGATGGAAAAAGGAGAGGATAGCGGCAGGATTGCAGTGGATCCTTCGGAGCAGCGGCAAGGAAGGGAAGCTCGAAGCAAGATGGCGTCGGAAGGTGGCCGTTCGATATGGGGCCCGGAGCAACAAGAGTTCCTGCGGCGCTGTGTGGAAGAGCTGAAGAAGGAGGTGTTGGCCCCGATGCTACAGGCGATTGAAGGGCTAAAGGAGGCGCAGAGGACCCAGGAGCTGGAGCTTCGGGTCGTGAAGGCAAAGGCTGCTGAAAATGAAGATGAAATTCAGGGCCTGGTGGTGAAGACAGAGACGCACGAGGCGCAGCACAAGAGGTGTGTGGAGAGGTTGGAAGCCCTGGAGAATAATTCGAGGAGGAAGAATCTAAGAGTCTTAGGTCTTCCCGAGGGCGCAGAGGGGGCGGACGTCGGGGCATA
This sequence comes from Scyliorhinus torazame, assembly GCF_047496885.1. Taxonomy (NCBI): domain Eukaryota; kingdom Metazoa; phylum Chordata; class Chondrichthyes; order Carcharhiniformes; family Scyliorhinidae; genus Scyliorhinus; species Scyliorhinus torazame. The sequence continues at coordinate 219,507,367 of NC_092717.1, read as the reverse complement.
TGTGAGCATGATGCTTCACTCGCTAATGGGATCGGAGGCCCCGACGGGCCCTTTGGAGGTGGAGGGAGCTTATCGAGTTATGGCGCGAAGACCAAGGGCAGGAGAAATACCTCGAGCCATAGTGGTGAGGTTTCACCGCTATAATGACAGAGAGATGGTCCTAAGATGGGCGAAGAAAACTCGGAGCTGCAGGTGGGAGAACGCGGTGATCCGCGTATACCAGGATTGGAGTGTGGAGGTGGCGAGAAGGAGGGCAAGTTTCAATCGGGCTAAGGCGGTGCTTCACAAAAAGGTGAAATTTGGAATGCTGCAACCGGCGAGACTGTGGGTCACATACCAAGGGAAGCACCACTACTTTGAGACGGCAGAAGAGGCGTGGACATTCATAGTGGACGAGAAGCTGGAATAGTCTGGCGAGAGAAAGAGCTTCTGGGACAAAGTGGTGGGGTGACTATGTGGGACGACGACGGGGGGGGGATGATTTTTCAATTGTTAACTCTTTAATCCTGTAAATTTTCTCTCTTCCCCTCGTTTGGGGGGGGGGGGGAGTATGAGGAACTGTGGGCGCCGGTGGGTAGGAAAGCGGGGCTGAGTGGGAAACGCGGGCCTCGTTCCCGCGCTATGGTAATTATGGCGGGAACAGGGACGCAGGAAGGTGGGGGCCTCGCACAGTGAGAGGCCGAGGGCAAACGGGGAAGCCGAGGTCAGCCAGAGTTCGCTGACTTCTGGGAGCAACATGGGGGGTGTAATTACGCTAGAGGGGGATCTAGCGGAGGGGGGGGATGGGGGGAGGGAGCTAACTGGGTTGCTGCTGCTAAGGGGAAGTGGGAGCTGTTATGGGGCGGGGTGGTCGAGGCGGGGAGGGCACCGTCGGTGGGATATACGGGTATGTTGGAACCGGGTGAGGAGCTGGGGTAAAAAAGGGGATGGCTAGTCGACAAGGGGGGGTGGGTAAAGAGCCCCCCCAACCCGGTTGATCACGTGGAACGTGAGAGGGCTGAATGGGCCGATTAAAAGGGCGCGGGTACTCGCACACCTAAAGAAATTAAAGGCAGATGTGGTTATGTTGCAGGAGACGCACCTGAAATTGACAGATCAGGTCAGACTACGTAAAGGATGGGTGGGACAGGTGTTTCATTCGGGTTTGGATGCGAAGAATAGGGGGGTGGCTATTTTAGTGGGGAAACGGGTACTGTTTGAGGCAAAGACCATAGTGGCGGACAGTGGGGGTAGATACGTGATGGTGAGTGGCAGACTGCAAGGGGAGGTGGTGGTTCTGGTGAACGTATACGCCCCGAACTGGGATGATGCAAACTTCATGAGGCGTATGTTGGGGCGTATCCCGGACCTGGAGGCGGGAAAGTTGGTAATGGGGGGAGATTTCAATACAGTGCTTGATCCAGGGCTGGACCGGTCGAGGTCCAGGACCGGGAGGAGGCCGGCAGCGGCCAAGGTGCTTAAGGACTTCATGGAGCAGATGGGAGAAGTAGATCCTTGGAGATTTATCAGACCTAGGAGTAAGGAGTTCTCATTCTTCTCCCATGTTCACAAGGTATATTCACGGATAGACTTTTTTGTCCTGGGAAGGGCACTGATTCCGAAGGTGACAGGTACGGAGTACACAGCCATAGCCATCTCGGACCACGCTCCACACTGGGTAGATCTGGAGGTAGGAGAGGAAAAGGAACAGCACCCACTCTGGAGAATGGATATGGGCCTGTTGGCGGATGAGGGGATATGTCTAAGGGTGAGGGGGTGTATCGAAAGGTACTTGGAGCTTAATGACAATGGAGAGGTTCAGGTGGGAGTGGTCTGGGAGTCGTTGAAGGCGGTGGTCAGAGGGGAACTGATATCCATAAGGGCACATAAAGGGAAGCAAGAGAGTAAAGAAAGGGAGCGATTGCTGAGAGAACTTCTGAGGGTGGACAGGCAATATGCAGAGGCACCGGAGGAGGGACTGTACAGGGAAAGACAAAGGTTACATGTGGAATTTGACTTGCTGACCACAGGTAAGGCAGAGGCACAGTGGAAGAGGGCACAGGGAGTGCAGTATGAGTATGGAGAGAAGGCGAGTCAGTTACTGGCCCATCAATTGAGGAAGAGGGGAGCGGCGAGGGAGATAGGTGGGGTGAGGGATGAGGAGGGAGAGATGGAACGGGGAGCGGAGAGAGTGAATGGGGTGTTTAAGACATTCTATGAGAGGTTGTATAAGGCTCAGCCCCCGGAAGGGAAGGAGGGAATGATGTATTTCCTGGATCAGCTGGAATTGCCGAAGGTGGAGAAGCAGGAGAGGGCGGGACTGGGAGCACAGATTGGTGTGGAGGAGGTGGTAAAGGGGATTGGGAGCATGCAGGCGGGGAAGACCCCGGGACCGGATGGGTTCCCGGTGGAATTTTATAGGAAATATATAGACCTACTGGCCCCGCTTTTGACGAGAACCTTTAATGAGGCCAAGGAAAGGGGGAGGTTGCTCCCGACTATGTCGGACGTGACAATATCGTTACTTTTGAAGAAGGATAAAGACCCGATGCAGTGTGGGTCCTCCAGGCCCATTTCCCTTTTGAATGTAGATGCTAAGCTCCTGGCCAAGGTAATGGCGATGAGGATAGAGGACTGTGTCCCGGGGGTGGTCCATGAGGATCAAACTGGGTTCGTTAAGGGGAGATAGCTGAACACGAACATACGGAGGCTGCTAGGGGTGATGATGATGGCCCCACCAGAGGGGGAGGCGGAGATAGTGGTGGCGATGGATGCCGAGAAAGCATTTGACAGGGTGGAGTGGGACTACCTGTGGGAAGTGTTGAGGAGATTTGGTTTTGGTGAAGGGTTCATTGGATGGGTACAGCTGCTATATAGGGCTCCGGTGGCAAGTGTGATCACGAACAGGCAGAGGTCTGACTACTTCCGTCTTTATAGAGGGACGAGGCAGGGGTGTCCCCTGTCTCCGTTACTGTTTGCATTGGTAATTGAGCCCCTGGCCATAGCACCGAGGGGCTCCAGGAAGTGGAGGGGAGTACTCAGGGCAGGAGAAGAACACCGGGTATCATTGTATGCAGATGATTTACTGTTGTATGTTGCGGACCCGGTGGAGGGGTGCCTGAGATAATGCAGACGCTCGGGGAGTTTGGGGAATTCTCAGGGTACAAATTGAACATGGGGAAGAGTGAGTTGTTTGTGGTACATCCGGGGGAGCAGAGCATGGGAATAGAGGATTTACCGCTGAGGAGGGTAACAAGGGATTTCCGGTACTTGGGGATCCAGATAGCCAGGAGTTGGGGAACCTTACATAGGCTTAATTTAACACGATTGGTGGAACAGATGGAGGAGGATTTTAAGAGATGGGACATGGTGCCCCTGTCACTGGTGGGGAGGGTGCAGGCGGTCAAAATGGTAGTCCTCCCGAGATTCCTTTTTGTGTTTCAGTGCCTCCCGGTGATGGTCACGAAGGCTTTTTTCAAGAAGATCGAGAAAAGCGTCATGAGTTTTGTGTGGGCTGGGAAGACCCCGAGAGTGAGGAGGGGGTTCTTGCAGCGTAGCAGGGAGAGGGGGGGACTGGCACTTCCGAACTTAAGTGAGTACTATTGGGCCGCCAATATTTCAATGGTGTGTAAGTGGATGGGAGAAGGGGAGGGAGCGGCGTGGAAGAGATTGGAGATGGCGTCCTGCAAAGGAACCAGCCTACAAGCACTGGCGACGGCGCCGCTGCCGTTCTCCCCGAAGAAATACACCACAAGTCCAGTGGTGGTCCGGGGGGGGGGGGGGGGGGGGGGGGGGCCCAGGTGGGGTCCTCAGGGGTGTTTTTGTAAAGACATTGGTACTTGGTTATGTATATTGAATTGCTGATTTTATTATTTGGGAGAGCTATTATTTTTGTTATGGCAGTTGCCATTTAGTTTATATATTATTTATTTATTTGTTAAAATATGGTCACGGTTATTTATATTGTTTTGCTGTTGTAAAAAGGGGAAAAACCTTTGTACTGTTTTGTTTGGCCGAAAAAGTTGAATAAAATATATTATTTTAAAAATTAAAAAATTTATGCATCTCAAATATGTCCCCCATCAATCTTCTCTGCCTCAAGGAAAACAACCCCAGTCTATCCAATCTCTCTTCAGAGCTAAAAATCTCCAGCTGGTAAATCTCCTCTGCACCCTTTCCAGGTCTATCACATCCCTCCTATAATGTTGATTCCAGAACTGCCCACAATACTCTAGCTGTGGCCCAACCAATGCTTTATACAGTTCCAGCATAATCTCCCTACTCTTAAACTCTATGCCTCAGCTAATAAAGGCAAATGTAGCATATGCCTTCTTTTGAAAAAAAATAAATTTAGAGTACCCAATTATTTTTATTCCAATTACGGGGCAATTTAGCGAGGCCAATCTGCCTAACCTGCACATCTTTGGGTTGTGGGGGTCAAACCCACACAGGCGCGAGGAGAATGGGCAGCACGGTAGCATAGTGGTTAGCACATTTGCTTCACAGCTCCAGGGTCCCAGGTTCGATTCCAGCTTGGGTCACTGTCTGTGCGGAGTCTGCATGTTCACCCCGTGTGTGCGTGGATTTCCTTCGGGTGCTCCGGTTTCCTCCCACAGTCCAAAGATGTGCTGGTTAGGTGGATTGGCCATGGAAAATTGCCCTTAATGTCCAAAAAGGTTAGGTGGGGTTGCTGGGTTATGGGGATAGGGTGGAGGCGTGGGCTTAAGTGGGATGCTCTTTCCAAGGGCCGGTGCAGACTCGATGGGCCAAATTGCCTCCTTCTGCACTGTAAATTCTATGATAATTCTATGAATGTACAAACCCCACACGGATAATCCAGGGCTGGGATTTGAACCCGGGTCTCCTCAGTGTCATAGGCAGCAGTGCTAACCACTGTGCCACATGCCACCGTTGCATATACTTTCTTAACCATTATATATACTTGCCCTTAAGGGACCAGTGTACATGTCCCCCAAGGTACCTCCGATCCTTGGTGCTTCCCAGGGCCGTGCCGTTTATCATGTATTCCCTTGCCTTGTTTGCCCTGCCCAAGGCATCACCCCACACTTATCCAGATTGAATTCCATTTGCCACTGATCAGCCCAACTGACTAGCCGTCTATATCTTCCTGTTATCGATGGCTACCCTCTTCGCTATTTCCCCACCCCACCAATTTTCGTATCATCCACAAACTTACTGATCAACCTTCCTACATTCATGTCTGAATCATTTACATAAACTACAAACAGCATGGGCTCCCGCACTGATCCCTGTGGGACCCCATTGGACACAGACTTCCAATCAGAAAAAACATCCTCAACCATCACCCTCTGCTTCCTGCCACTCAGCCAATTCTCTACCCAATTTGTCAAATTTCATTTGCTCTTACCTTCGCTATCAGCCTCCCATGCGCACAAATTTATTTTTCCAATTAAAGGTCAATTTTAGCTTGTCCAATCCACTTACCCTGCACATCTTTGGGTTGTGGGGGTGAGAGCCACGCAAACACGGGCAGCATGTGCGAACTCCACATGGACAGTGACCCAGGGCCGGGATCGAACCTGGGTCCTCGCCGCTGCTAACCACTGCGCCACCGTGCCACCCTATATAAATAAAATAAAGTCGCTATAGTCCCAGATGACCAGAGGCTGTTTTCCCCTTTGACGGGGAGATCTGAATGGTGGTGATTTAACCTGAGGATCACCACACCTCAGGTGAGGTGCAAGGTTATGAATAACCTCAGCCGGTATGGGAATTGAGCCCGCGCTGTTGGCTTCGCTCATATTAAGAGCGTCATCTGAAGAACTGGATGCGACACCACCCAGTCCCATCCAAAGTGAAGCGCATGATCTTAACCAGGTGTCACAACGACGAACTCAGTTTCAAGGACGGAGTCATACTCTGGGGTTCCAAGTGGTGGTACCACTCCGGGAGAAAATGCCACTCTTGCAGGAATTGCATTGTGCCCATCCAGGCGAAACGAAAATGAAAATGCTAGCTAGACGCTACATTTGGTGGCCCAGCATAGATTGACTGTATTGTGCGCCAGTCTTTCCCTTCCAGAGGCAGTCACCCACAACCAACCTCCACCCGTGAGAATGTTTTGGTCATCAATGGGTGAGGGTACATGTGGACAATGCAGGCTCTTTCTTGGCAGAAAATTCCTCACCTTGGTTGACGCCCACTCAAAGTGGTTGGATGTCCAAGAGTTGGGGACAACAACCTTGGCGGCTTCACTGTCCGTGCGCAGTTTGCACGTTCTCCCCGGGTTTGTGTGGGTTTCACCCCCACAACCCAAGAGATATGCAGGCTAGGTGGATTGGCCACGCTAAACTGCCTTTAATAGGAAAAAAAAACAATTGGGTTCTCTAAATTTGTATTAAAAAAGACAACTTCGGCAGCCACAATAGAGGCCTTGCGCCGGATATTTGGTAACGCGACCCCATTAAGATGGGGGCCCGTGCTGTCCACGTGACCAGCTCGGAGCCCATCGCGTGGGAGTGCGTGAACCCCAATCAATGGGGAAAATGATTAGGTCCCTGGGAGTAGACCCTGGAGCCACAGAGTGAAGATCTGTTTAGTGACTCTGTGACTGTGTATAGTTTACCTTCACTCGTCAGCAATATTAGAGCAGCACGTTAGCACAGTGGGTAGCACTGTTGCTTCACAGTGCCAGGGTCCCAGGTTCGATTCCGGTTTGGGTCACTGTCTGTGCGGAGTCTGCACGACCTCTCTGTGTCTGCGTGGGTTTCCTCCGGTTTTCTCCCACAAGTCCCGAAAGATGTGCTGTTTGGTGAATTGGACATTCTGAATTCTCCCTCTGTGTACCTGAACAGGCGCCGAAATGTGGCGACTAGGGGCTTTTCACAGTAACTTCATTGCAGTGTTAATGTAAGCCCACTTGTGACAATGAAGATTATAAATATATATAAACCCTTGGTTGTTGTGTTATGCTGCTTTGGATAACACAGGCTGCCACTTGATGCAGTCTTAACTAAAGGATGCTCCAGACTCTGAAATGAGTCTAACGTGTTTATTGAACTATTAACACAGTTCTCAAATGAGTTCGGCTCTCTGCTAATCTAACTGTAGTAACTCAGTCTAACTGTACCAGCTTGCTCTAAGCCACGTGCTGGGCTGTGATGCTGCTGATCAACCCTGTCTAACTCTCCAGATGTCGGTCTGTGGAAAGAGGCAGGGTGTGAGTGCCTCATCCCTTTTATAGTGTTTATGTCATGACCCCTTGTGGTGATGTCACCTCTGAGTGTCCTGACTGCCCATTGGTTGTGTCCTATTTTGAGTGTTCATTGGTTGCATGTTTGCATATCATGACATTGGCTATATTGAGAGTCTCTCTGGTATTGCCTTGATCTACCACAGAGACCTCATGAATGAACTAACAGTTCCATCAAATGAAACAATTTGTTGCAAATAACATTTAATTTCTTTCACCCACTGCCCCCCTACCACCCACCCACCCATGCTGAAGAAAAACAAACCTATTTGAGTGATAATGGATGTATATTTGCCTTTGCATTATGTTTCGAAACCGCATGACAGTCAGTTACTCATTTATATTCGTTTCAAAGATAATTAGTCACAGACAACAATAATTTGAGCAAACACTGTTCAGGATGCTTAAGTGTGCCTTCCTACATTAATTGTTTCACAGTTCTGTGCAATGAATAGAATGTGAGAAATACACTTTTGCAAATGAATCTGCCTCCATTCTCTAATGCTTGATTTGTGCAGTGTTTGTACATTGGTGCATTGTTACTTTCAACATGACATGAGAGTTCATCAGACGGCTTCTCCAGCCTACAGCTGGATAGTCTACATTTTTAACCTTGTCTGCAGATCTTTAGATTAGTTGACCAGATGCCCAGGTCTTGCACTTTGGCTCATACAGAGTATTGCAGTGCTGTGTGAATGATACTGGCAGCGGGGGAGGGATTTTACTTCATTTCAGTCAGTGCTGGATTGAAATCCTTCCAGGACATTTTGAATTCCTGTCTTGACTCGTCCTCGCAAGGTTCAATGAAAATGTCTAACCCAGATTGCCATTTAAAATCTGCCAGACAGCTCCCTTGTGTGCAAAGTGCATATGTGTTCCTCAAGCGTAGAGTCTGTGCAGGCACTTGGGGCAGCTCATGTGGAGCTACAATTGAATATTCCTGTCCCTTTCTTTTTAGAAACCAGGAACATTACTGCACAGAAGAAGGACTTTCACCCCGTTGTGTCTGCCCTTGAGCCCTGAAAAGGCTATTGTTGCCCAATTAGCCCCACTTCCCTGCTCTTTCCCCAGAGCTTTGCAAATACCTTCCCTTCAAATATGTCCCCAATTCCCTTTTGAAAGCTACAGGTACCATTGAAACGGCCTCTGCCAGCATTTCTAAATATCTTCCTCTTTGACCGTTGGTCTACCAACCCTTCAAACATCTTCCTCCTGCTTCTCAAGTGCAGGTATCTCTGTGTATTTCATCATCCTCAGATGCTTTGAAAAGCAGCTAGAAGCCAAGGGAATCTGACAACTAATTGCAACAAAAACTTCACAAAGAATCTCCAAACAATACTAACAATAAGACAAAAAAAAATCTAATTTCTCACATGTGCTATGTGAATGAGGTTGACATCCTCATTCACTGGAAATTATTTACACTTTCAATAAAATCGGGTCTCGGGGGTGCTAAACTGGTTGGTGTTGTTACTTGCTTTGTTTATTATTTTAAAGTAATTTGGCGCAATGATATTTCATGCCTACAGCCTGTGTCAGGGGCTGAGGTTGCACATGGAATTCACATGTCAAAGGCCAACAGGCAGGTTTTCACCTCCTATGAATCATTGCAACCGCAAATCTTTTGCAGAGTCATATAATAATAATAATCTTTATTGTCGCAAGTAGGCTTACATTAACACTGCAATGAATGTTACTGTGAAAAGCCCCTAGTTGTCACATTCCGGCGCCTGTTCGGGTACACGGAGGGAGAATTCAGAATGTTCAATTCACCTAACTGCAGGTCTTTTGCGACTTGTGGGAGGAAACTGGAGCACCCGGAGGAAACCCACGCAGACACGGGGAGAACGTGCGTGACCCAGCAGGGAATCGAACCTGGGACCCTGCCGCTGTGAAGCAACAGTGCGAACCACTGTGCTCCGTACCACCCTATTTGGTGATGGTCTTGTTTGTAGATATTTTAACAAGTTTGGGAATAGTATTCTCATTTTACTATAATATATTAGGGGCAGCAACTTCCATGAGACATTCTTCCTTAGTCGTCCCTTCTGCTGAATTCCGGAATGCCCTGAGGAGACTAATCCAGTTGCTTGATGAAACGCAAATGGGGGCACTGGCCCTTGGCATTTACCTTACTGAAAGTGGCCACATAACCAGTGGCATATCTAGAAACCATGGGCAGTAGATACGTTTTGAATGGGCTAAAATCTCGCCCCCCTGATTCTACAACTCAAGTGCTTCCCCAGTCACTCGTATTATGGAGTTTATGGGCGGGATTCTCCCACAATCGGCGGGATGGTCCGACGCCGGCGGCAAGAACGGCGCAAACCACTCCGGCGTCGGGCCACCCGGAAGTTGCGGAATCCTCCACACTTCCGGGAGCTAGGCCGGCACCGGAGGGGTTGGCGCCATGCCAACCGGCGGTGACGAGCCGCTGTGGTCCCGCGCATGCGCAGAACCGCTGGTGTGTTCTGGCACATGCGCAGAACCGCCAGCGTGTTCCTGCGCATGCGCAGGGGGTTTCTTCTCCGCGCCGCCATGGCAGAGCCCTACAGAGGCCGGCGCGGAAGGAAGGAGCGCCTCCGCGGCACAAGCCTGCCCGCACATCGGTGGGCCCCGATCGCGGGCCAGGCCACCGTGGGGGCCCCGAGGACTCCAGTAGACAGCCTCCCAGCCAGGTCCCACCGTGTGGGACCATGTCCAATTCACGCCGGCGAGACTGGCCGAAAACGGGCGGCCACTCGGCCCATCGGAGCCCGGCGAATTGCCAGGGAGGCCGCTGCCAACGGCCCCCGACCGGCGCGGCGTGATCCCCGCCCCCGCCGGAAAACCGGCGCCGGAGAATTCAGCAGCTGGCGTCGGCGGGGCAGGATTCACGCCACCCCCGGGGAATTCTCCGACCCGGCGGGTGGTCGGAGAATCCCGCCCTATATGTCAAAGGCATTAAACGGCAACCTGTTCTACAAGCCTATTGGTGCTTAACTCTTCATCGATGATTTTTCAAGATTACCACAGTAAATTTACGAAGTGACTACACTTTAAAGTACTTAATTGGTTGTAAAGTACCTTGAGGTGACTTAGTTTATGAAAGGTACTATATAAATGGAAGTCCTTTTTTTAATGTTACAACGAAGAACTGTGGTAAACTAGGTATGGCATAGATAAATAATTCAACAAGTAGGCAACTTCATCAGCTCTTTTTCCGTTAATTGGTTTTCTAATGTAAGCTGAATTTAGGTAACAGATTTACAGTCAATGGTAAAGTAGTAAAATGCCAGGCTATTGAACACTGTGTGATATATCATCTAATATCTGTATTGCTGGGCTACCCTCGTAACTCGAGAAATGAAAGGATCTATAAACAGTTCAATTCAGAGTTGAAAGCTCCTCATAAGATACAGGGCGTCATTCTCCGACCCCCCAGAGGGTCGGAGAATGGACGCTGGCCGCCGTGAATCCCGCCCCCGCCGGTTGCTGAAGTCTCCGAAGGGAGAAAAGTCGGCGGGGCGTTAATGTCGCCGCTGCCGTCGGAGAATATCACGGGTCTGCGCAAGGCAGCCGATTTTCGGCCTGCCGATATTCTCCCTTCCGGATGGGCCGAAGTCCCGTCGACGTGATGACCGTTCACGTCGACGTAAATTAAACCTCCTTTTCATCGGCGTGACCCTGTGCTCCAGGTTCACGCCGACCAGCGTGGAGGTGAGTGACGGCCTGGGGGGTTGGCTCTGGGCAGGCGATGGCGTGGCCGCAGTCTGATTGCGTGAGGAGAGGTGTGTCTCGGGTTGTGTGTGTGTGTGTGCGGCGGAGGGGGGGGGGTGTGTGGTTAGATTAGGCTGGGCTCCGGGGGAGTGCCGGGAGGGGGTCCGTGCCGGGGAGGGGGATGGGGGGTCCGTGCCGGGGAGGGGGATGGGGGGGGGGGTCCGTGCCGGGGAGGGGGATGGGGGAGGTCCGTGCCGGGGAGGGGGATGGGGGGGGTCCGTGCCGGGGAGGGGGATGGGGGGGTCCGTGCCGGGGAGGGGGATGGGGGTTCCGTGCCGGGGTGGAGGTTGGGGGGGGGTCCGTGCCGGGGTGGAGGTTGGGGGGGGGGTCCGTGCCGGGGTGGAGGTTGGGGGGGGGTCCGTGCCGGGGTGGAGGTTGGGGGGGGGGGTCCGTGCCGGGGAGGGGGATGGGGGGTCCGTGCCGGGGTGGAGGTTGGGGGGGTTGGGGTCCGTGCCGGGGTGTAGGTTGGGGGGGGTCCGTGCCGGGGTGGAGGTTGGGGATGGGTGGTCCGTGCCGGGGTGGAGGTTGGGGGGGGGGTCCGTGCCGGGGTGGAGGTTGGGGGGCGGTCTGTGCCGGGCTGGAGGTTGGGGGGGTTCCGTGCCAGGGAGGGGGATGCGGGGGCAAGTGAGTTGGTCCACCTGGCCAGGTGCCAGCCTCCAACAGTTGGACCCATGCGGTCCATGCCAGCTGGCTGGGGGAAGGAGGGGATATGGGCAATGATGACATGTCGTCGTTCCCCTCCCCCCACCAGGCTGTCATGTTTTCAGATAATCCAGCGATGTTGGCCGCCATGGCGGCAGCCGCTCATGTCTATGTTGCCCTGGATGAGGAGGAGGAGGAGCGTGCCAGAGAGGCAGCGCAGGCTGCCGCAGAGGGACAGGCGGCAGCCGCCCAGGCTGGAGGGACACCTGACCGACAGGACGAGGAGGGGGAGGAGGACGTCGCGGCCCCACGGCAACGGAGGCACCCGAGGGCGCCCCGTGTGTACCGGCCCCGGCAGTCATATCAGGACCTCACGGACCGGGAATGCAGGAGGAGACTCCGGATGAGGCGGGAAACCGTGGCACACATCTGCCACCTGCTGGCACACCTGTCACCGCGTGGCACTGGCGGGGGACACCCTCTCCCCGTGTCCGTCAAGGTTACGGTGGCCCTGAACTTTTATGCAATGGGGTCATTCCAGGCACCGAGTGGGGACCTGTCCGGCATATCGCAGACATCGGTGCATCCGGGCAGTGACAGATGCCCTATATGCCATGGCGCACCGCTACATCCGCTTCCCCGTGGACCGGGCCAGCCAAGATGCCCGGGCCGTGGGCTTCTCTGCCGTGGCCGGGTTCCCCATGGTCCAGGGCGCGATCGATGGGATGCACGTCGCCGTGCGGCCACCTGCAGATAACAGGGCCGTGTTGACCAATAGGAAGGGGACCTATTCGATGAACATACAGGTGGTCTGCGACCACCGCATGATGATCCTGCACATCTGCGCCCGTTACCCAGGCAGTGTACACGACTCATACGTGTTGTCGCGGTCATCCATCCCCGGTATGTACGAGGGACGCCATCCCCGGCTGAGGGGCTGGTTGCTGGGCGACAGGGGCTACCCATTGCGATCGTGGCTGATGACGCCTATACGGAGGCCACGCAATGAGGCGGAGAACCGCTACAATGATGCCCATGTAGCGACAAGGGGAGTGATAGAGAGGTGCTTTGGCGTGCTGAAGATGCGTTTCAGGTGCCTGGACCTCTCTGGGGGCGCCCTCCAGTATCGGTCAGATAGGGTCGGCCGCATCATTGTGGTATGCTGCGTCCTGCACAACATAGCCCAGCAGAGGGGCGATGTGCCGCAGGCAGAGGAGGGCGGAGTGGAGGGGCAGCAGGAAGAGGCGCAGTCCTCCCAGGTGAGGGGGATGGGGGTAATGGTCAGGGCACACGGGGTAGACACAGGCGGGTGGCTGTCCACCGTTACCGGCTGGCCAAGCGGGCACGGGACAGACTGATAGCCGCCCGCTTCACTGACTAGATGGGCGTGGGAATCGGGTAGTATGGCCACAGACCGCACACCATGGCAACAGCTGACCACCCACACCCCCCACCCATCCACCCACCCAGCACCCTCACCCCCCTCCCCAACCCCACCCACCCCACCCGCATGCACACCACCCCCCCCATTGCCGATCCACCTGCGGCACAACGGGCCGGGCTCACACAGTTGTGGGTGGACGCGTGTCTATTGCAGGCCATGGAGGATGATGACAACCCGCCCTGCGGTGAGCTCCTGGCTCTACATCGTTGGACTATGTCTGACCCATGGCCACAGTACCACCATCCACCGGACCATCCCTGCATGCGGCTGTGACACTGCAGCGCACGGTCCCGTCCTCAGCCCGGGGGATGTTGATGGCGGCCCAGGGGGAAGGGGGCAGACTCACCTGGGGCTGAGGTAAGACCACCCCTCACACACACACTTGCGCTCAACGTACATGACACCCCCGCACGCTTTGGACAGAGCACAAAGGCAGCTTCTGTAGGTGTAACATTGACTTTAATAACCAAACGAGTTCATGCACGTGCCCTAGCCCCTAAAACTCATCTGTGTCCTGCACCCGTGCCAACTTACTCAGTGTCTAATTGTTTGGCCTTACGGGCCCTTTTACTACGTCTACGTGGTTCCCCAGACGGTACAGCAGAACTGGAGGTGGACCCCTGTGATTCCTGCCCTCTGACACTGGATCCCTTTGGCGGCCGTTTCCTGGGGCGTCCTGGCCTAGATGGGCAGGCTGCGGCCCGGGCGACTGGGATGGCAAGCTGCCAGCCTGTCCTGCCCGTTGCCTACCCGATGCACCTGGGACGGAAGGGGGGGAGTCCGAGGTGTCGCGGTGTACCGGGACCTCCCCTACAGGGGGAGCCGGGACGGACCACACCACCTCCTCCTCCCTCGGGGTGCCCGATGGCCCCCAGGCCTCTACATGGGTGGGGGATGCTAACGGACTGGCCATCCGACGCCCCCCCGACATCTGGCGCTGCCAGTCCTGGAGGCCCGTGCTGGTATCGACAGGGGTCTGCAGGTTTGCAGCCATGGAGCCCAGGGGGTTGGCAAACCCTGTCTGTGACAGTGCGACGCCGGCTCGCACATGGCCACTGGCGCCGATGCCCTCAGCGATGGCCTGCAGAGAGTGGGCCATGGCCTGCTGAGACTGGGCCATGGCCTGCTGAGACTGGGCCATGGCCTGCAGAGGCTGGGCTATGGCGTTGAGCGCCTCTGCCATCTGGCGCTGGCACTGGCTCATGGCCTCCTGTGAGAGGGCAGCCATTTCCTGGGCCACAGACGCCGCCTGCACGGAAAGCCCCAGGCCTCGCAAACCGTTCCCCATGTCTGATACCGTCGCACCCATTGCCTCCACCGCGGACGCCACCCGTGCGGTGTCAGCTTGGGTGGCACGCATGACCGGCACCACTCCCAGCTCCTGGACGCGGGTGGACTCCTCCACCTGCGACTGCAGCTGCCGCAAGCCGCCCGTCACCCTCTTCGCTCGTCTCCGGGTCGGTGGTTGCATCGGATCTATGTGTGGGTGTGGTAACTCCAGGAACCCGGGATCCATCTGGGCGGCAGATGTTCGCTTGGGCTGGGCTGCCCTCCGACCGCCCGGCCCCTCTGCTGCTCCTACCTCCACCTGCTGTACCGGGACGGCTGTGTTGTGTGCACCAGTGAGTGTACCAGACGCCTCATCACTAAAGTGCCCAACCGAGGTGAGTGTTTCTGCGATGGTGGAGGGTGTTGGTGACAGCAGTGGCGTTGTGTCGTGCTCTTCGTCCCACTCTGAGTCCATGGCACTTTGGGGTGGGGGTTCGTCTCCACCCATCCACTCTGAGTCACTGTCCGGTATTTCGTCTTCCTGGGTAGTGCTGTCCCGGGTAGGGGTGTCCTGGGCAGTGCTGTCCCGGGTAGTGGTGTCCCGGGTAGTGGTGTCCCGGGTAGTGGTGTCCTGGGTAGTGGTGTCCTGGGTAGTGGTGCCCTGGGTAGTGGTGTCCTGGGTAGTGGTATCCTGGCTCGGATGTGATGGGGGCCTGTGGCTGCCCCCCTCGTCGCTGGGTGGTCGCTCCCGCACGTGACGGGGGTGTTGTCTCCCTGTTGCTCCAGGTCTCTCCGTCTCCCGTGGTGTGCGAGGGGCATCCTGCGGGCGTCGCATGCTGGAGGGTGCGGGTCTCTCCATCTCCCGTGGTGTGCGAGGGGCATCCTGCGGGCGTCGCATGCTGGAGGGTCCGGGTCTCTCCGTCTCCCGTGGCCTCCGAGGGGCATCCTGCGGGCGTCGCATGCTGGAGGGTCTGGGTCTCTCCGTCTCCCGTGGCCTCCGAGGGGCATCCTGCGGGCATCGCATGCTGGAGGGTCCGGGTCTCTCCGTCTCCCGTGGCCTCCGAGGGGCATCCTGCGGGCGGTCTGCATCTGCGGGGATGGGTGCCTGGACGTTTGGTCCTGCGATACACAATGAAGCATGCATGGTTAGACATCAGGCAGTGATCAGGTGATATGGGGGAGGGGGATATAGTGGAGGGGGGATATGGGGACGGGCTGTCGGTGGCTCACTTGCTACTACGCCCCCGACCTCTGCATCAGCAACCTCCCGGTCGTCAGGTCGGCCAGCCAGTTCCAGGGCCCTTTCCTCGTGTTCGGTCAGTGGCCTCTCATCAGCGGGCCCTCCTCCAGTCCTCACATGCTCCCTATTGTTGTGTGCGCGCTTATCCTGTGGGGGGGGGGGGCGGGGTGGCAGGGATAAACGGCAACACTGTTAGGCAGGTATATGAATGCATGCCATCGGTTGCGCGTGCATTGCAGAGGTTAAGGTTAGGGCTGGATTCACTTGGGGATATGGGGGATATGGGGGAGGGGGGATATGAGGGATATGGGGAGGGGGATATGGGGGATATGGGGGATATGGGGGAGGGGGCTATGGGGGATATGGGGAAGGGGATATGGGGGAGGGGGGATATGGGGGAGGGGAGATATGGGGGAGGGGGATATGGGGGAGGGGGGATATGGGGGAGGGGGGATATGGGGGAAGGGGGGATATGGGGAGGGGGGATATGGGGGATATGGGGGAGGGGGGATATGGGGAGGGGGATATGGGGAGGGGGGATTTGGGGGAGTGGGGATATGGGGGAGGGGGGATATGGGGAGGGGGGATATGGGGAGGGGGATATGGGGGGGAGGGATATGGGGGAAGGGGGGTTATGGGGAGGGGGATATGGGGGAGGGGGGATATGGGGGAGGGGAGATATGGGGGAAGGGGATATGGGGAGGGGAGATATGGGGATGGGGGATATGGGGGAAGGGGGGATATGGGGGAGGGGGGATATGGGGGATATGGGGAGGGGGATATGGGGGAGGGGGGATATGGGGGAAGGGGGGATATGGGGGAGGGGGGATATGGGAGGGGGGATATGGGGGATATGGGGAGGGGGATATGGGGGATATGGGGGAGGGGGATATGGGGAGGGGGGATATGGCGGATATGGGGGAGGGGAGATATGGGGGAGGGGGGATATGGGGATATGGGGGAGGGGGGATATGGGGAAATGGGGGAGGGGGGATATGGGGGATATGGGGGGGTGTGGGGGATATGGGGGAGGGGGGATATGGGGGAGGGGGGATATGGGGGATGGGGGATATGGGGGAGGGGGGATATGGGGAGGGGGGTTATGGGGAGGGGGGGCTATGGCAGATATGGGGAGGGGGGATATGGGGGAGGGGGGATATGGGGATATGGGGGAGGGGGGATATTGGGGAGGGGGGATATGGGGGATGGGTGGATATGGGGGAGGGGGGATATGGGGAGGGGGAATATGGGGGAGGGGTGATATGGGGGAGGGGGGATATGGGGGATATGGGGGAGGGGGGAAATGGGGGAGGGGGGGATATGAGGGAGGGGGGATATGGGGGAGGGGGGGATATGGGGGAGGCTCACCCTGCCTGCTCTGACGAGGTCGTTCACCTTCTTGTGGCACTGGGTGCCTGTCCGTGGTGTCAGGGCCGCAGCGGTGACGGCCTCTGCCACTTCCCTCCACAGACGCCGTCTGTGGCGTAGGGCAACTCTGCGGCCGTGCCCGGGATACAGAGCATCCCTCCTCTGCTCCACCGCGTCCAGGAGCGCCTCCACATCCCGTGACTCGAACCTTGGGGCTGAGCGGCAGCCAGCCATCCAGTCGGGTGTTGCGGTCGGGTGTTCCGGTCGGGTGGGGGGGAGCAGCGCGGCCTTATGAGCCGTCACGCCGTGCGGCACGTATGACGCTGCACGGCGTGAACCACTGCGCAAGCGCGGATCCCGTTACGTCGCTGCTAGCCCATTTCGGGCTGGAGACTTTCGACCCATTTTTCCGACGTGACGCAAGTCGGATTTGCGCCGTTTTTTTGCGTCGATCGGCGGACTTTCCGCCGATAACGGAGAATTTCGCCCACAGTTAACGAAAGTTAAATCTCGTGGAATTGAAGGCAAATTATTGACCTCGTTAAGAAATGGGCTTGAGCCAAAGGAGGCAGAGAGTGGGAATAATGTGCAGGCTCATCAATTGAAAAGATGAAACCGATTGTGTCCCACAAACATTGGTTGGAGCCTCAGCCGTTCACAGTTTTTATTAAGGACTTAAATGATGGGATTCAAAGCATATCCAAGTTTATTAAAGACACAAAGGTAGCAGTGTAGATTGAAGTACAAAACTACAAAGGCATTGATGGAACGAAAAAGTGGACAAAATTGTGGCAAAGTGACTGCATTGCAGGCAATTGTGAGGTCACCCACTTCCAGCCGAAAGAGTCAGCATGGTCAGAATTCTCCCCGCCACCACTGCCAGTGAGAACGGAGGACTTGCCGCTCAGCCAAAACTCCATTCACCTCAGCTGGAACGAGAATTCCAGCCACGGGCAAGGTTCTGGAATTCCAGCCCGTTTTTAGAGGACCAGAATGCACGAGGGTGTAAGTTATGCCGCAGCTGTACAGAGCCTGGGTTGGCACTCACATGGGGCAGACTTTAATGGGTGCCGGGGTTAATTAAAATATTAGCGAGAACAAAATCTAGTAGATAGCGAGGAACTACTCCTGCTGATTGCGGAGTCTTGGGCTCAGGAGTATACCTTCCAGGAGGGAAATTAGGAAAGGCTTCTACATGCCAGGGTTTTTAAAAAACATTTTTTTTTTGATTATAAATTTAGAGTACCCAATTCATTTTACCAATTAAGGGACAATTTAGCGTGGTCAACCCACCTACCCTGCACATCCTTTGGATTGTGGGGGTGAAACCCACGCAAACACGGGGCGAATGTGCAAACTCCACACGAATTATGACCCGGAGCCAGGATCGAACCTGGGACTTCGATGCCGCGAGGCAGCAGTGCTAACCAATGCGCAACTATGCTGCCCATTTACATGCCAGGGTTGACAAATGTGTCGAAACAGCTTCTGCAAATGCTTAATCATAATAATAATCGCTTATTGTTACAAGCAGGCTTCAATGAAGTTACTGTGAAAAGCCCCTTGCCGCCACATTCCTGCGCCTGTTTGGGGAGGCCGGTACGGGAATTGAACCCGAGTTGCTGCCTTGTTCTGCATTCCAAGCCAGTTGTTTAGCTCACTGTGCTAAACCAGCCCTGATTTTAAGTCTGAGAACCTGCCTCCCATCCATTGACCCCATCTACCTGCTGCCTGGGGAAAACGGGCAGTATAATCAAAGATCCCTCCCACCCGGCTTACTCACTCTTCCAACTTCTTCCATCGGGCAGGAGATACAGAAGTCTGAGAACACGCACGAACAGACTCAAAAACAGCTTCTTCCCCACTGTCACCAGACTCCTAGATGACCCTCTTATGGACTGACCTCATTAACACTACACCCTGTATGCTTCATCCGATGCCAGTGCTTATGTAGTTACATTGTATATGTTGTGTTGCCCTATTATGTATTTTCTTTTATTCCCTTTTCTTCTCGTGTACTTAATGATCTGTTGCGCTGCTCGCAGAAAAATACTTTTCACTGTACCTCGGTACACGTAACAATAAACAAATCCAATCCAATCATTCATTTCATTGTCATCATTAGACTTTTAATTCCAGATATTTTATCGTTTAAATTCCATCACCTGATGTGGGGTGCATTTCGAACCCGGGTCCACAGATCATTATCCTGGGTCTCTAGGTAACCAGTCCAGCGACAATAGCACTGTGCCACCACCTGCCCCTGGAATTAAGATGACTTAAGAGTGAGGTAATCATTCATTCCAACCACTTACTTGGTTACAGATAATGGGCTAATGGAATAGTGTTTATTTTTTGGATGGTTCCCTGAGGTATGGATAATTTGTGGGGTTATATTTAGCCATGGGATATCTTGGTGGGATGCAGATGATGTAATTAATGGGAGGAGTCAGGTCTGTCTGTAGTTTGCAGTTTTGCTAAATGCTGTTAGGTTGAGTAGAAGTATTTGACAAGACAGAAGTATACTGGATCTGCTCTTGAAGGGGTCTCTCTCCAAAAGAACACAAGTAAACCTGTTTCGTTAACTTTAATTATAACTGGCAATTGGGGTTGCTTGGTTGGAATATTGGTGAAGGTGTAGGGTATAAGTTAATGTTTTTCCTTTTATTCAAGAACTGTTTTTTTAAAAACTTAGAGTGACAATTCTTTTTTTCAATTAAGGGGCAATTAAGTGTGGCCAATTCACCTACCCTGCACATCTTTTTGGGTTGTGGGCGTGAGACCCACTCAGATATGGGGAGAATGTGCAAACTCCACACGGACAGTGACCATGGCCGGGATCGAACCCGGGTCCTCGGCGCCATGAGGCAGCAGTGGTAACCATTGTGCCGCCCATCTAAGATCTGTTTAACTTTTGATAGTAGAGCTAGTTCTGTGATATTAATGTGGTTGATAATGTGCTAAAAATAAAGTTTGATTTAACCTAAAAGTCAGTGGAATCACTCCTGAGGTCCTTTCCTCACAAATTTGCTTGCAAGTTGTTGGGCTTTCTCGTCCGGTATCCTAACATAAATCGGGGTCTGGTCCAGTGTCCTAACAACATTCTTTTCAACTCAACTCTAGCACTGCGAGTGCACATGCTGGAAAGAGAGGTCACAAAGTCAATTCAGCTTAAACAGACATGAAGGGCAGGTCAGGAAGTAACTGCTCTGTGACAGGTGTTTCTTTGATGTCTTTGTTGTTCCCCACACCCAGCTCCCTTACTGTTGGTGAAAGAACAGCCAAACTGCAGTCGCCAGCATACACAAATGAATCTAAACATGGTTCAGAGTGTAAATGGGGTATAATATTCCCTTTCGACAACAGTGATGCTTCTCTCATGCTCCATGTCTCCCTGCACTGTGGAATCTGACCCATTTACATTCCAGAATGGAATCCACAACGTCAGCGCCATCAGATACGCAACTGGACAGACACAAGATTAGATACGTCGACCGTTAAAGAACAAGAGAATTTCAGGGATGACAAAATGTGCTCAAAATTCACAATTTGTAACTTCCGTTTCCAGCGAGCCAGCAGGTTTTCCATTGGTGGCTATGGAATATCTATCCATGCAGATCAGCACTGGAGATAGATTATCACTGGCTTGTCCATGCCAACTCCACCCATCTTGCATCCTTAACCAGAAAAAAATCTTCTGCTGCCATGGGTGGTGTTCTTGCTCATTAAGCACTTAATAATAATCTTTTATCGTCACAAGTAGGCTTACATTAACACTGCAATGAAGTTACTGTGAATAGCCCCTAGTCACCACATTCCGGCACCTGTTCGGGTACACTGAGGGAGAATTCAGAATGTCCAATTCACCTAACAAGCACGTTTTTCGGGATTTGTGGGAGGAAACCGGAGCACCCGGAGGAAACACACACAGACACGGGGAGAAAGGGCAGACTCCACACAGACAGTGACCCAAGCCGGGAATCGAACCTGGGACCCTGGCACTGTGAAGCAACAGTGCTAACCACTGTGCCACCGTGCTGCCAGCGTAAGTGCGGTGGAATATTCTCCAATTCCCTGGATGAGTGCAGCTCCAACAACACCCACGAAGCTTAACACCATCCAGGACAAAGCAGACTGCATGATTAGCACCTCACACACCACCTTAAACAGTCATGTTCCGGCTTGGGTCACTGTCTGTGCAGAGTCTGCACGTTCTCCCCATGTCTGCGTGGGTTTCCTCCGGGTGCTCCGGTTTCCTCCCACAAGTTTTCAAATGGGTTGCGGGGATGGGCTGCAGGTGTGGGCTTAGGGTGCTCTTTCCAAGGGCCGGTGCAGACTCGATGGGCCGGATGGCTCTTCTGCATTGCAAATTCAATGGCTTTCCACCTCCAAGAACCTCAGCGCCCCAGGCGTGGTCATCGAGGTCGGTTTTCACTTTAGAAAACAAGTAGTATTTCGTGCAGGCATGATGTCATGCTGCCAGGATATGTCGTGAGGCAGTTCGGAATGTGCCCTAGCCCCTATCGCTATCCTATGTGCTGCACCCGTGCCAACCTAATTGGTGTCTAGCTTTCTAATCTTACGTGTCCTAATGCTCCATCTAGGTGGATCCCCAGGCGGTGCAACAGATGTGGAAGTGACCTGCTGCATACTCTGCCCTGTGTCAGGGTCCCCTTTGGCGAATGTCATCTGGAGCAACCGGGCCTGGATGGACCTCCCAGTTTTCCAGGTGTCACAGGTGGTGTGGTGCCACTCTGTTCTGCCCGCTGCCCATTGGATGCGCCAGGGACAGGTGGGGGAGATTCAGAGGCGCAATGGTGTTCCTGCGTAACATGGGCCCATCACCTCCTCCTCCCTCGGGGTGCCCGATTGTCCCCCGGGCTATTCCTTGGGGCAGGGGCGCGGCTGGAGGAGCTCTGGGGGCTTTGCTGTCACGTTGCGCTGCCAGTCCTGAAGGCCTGCTCTCGTCTCGACCAGGGTCTCAATGCTCGAGGCCATGAAGCACAGGGACTGTGCCACATCCCTCTGGGACTGTGCCACATCACTCAATGACCATGCCAGATAACTCTGTGACTGGCTTAGGTCAGCCAGTGCCAGGCCAATGCTCTCAACATCCGTAGCTATGGCCCATTGTGACTGGGCCTTGCTCTGGAGCGTCGCAACCATGCCCAGTTGGCAATGCTCCATGGAAGCCTGTGACATGGCTGCCTGTCCTACACCTCAGTCACTGATCACACACTGTGCCCCAGGCCTTGGACATCTTGACCCATGGCCATGAATCTCGCACCCAAGGCTCCCACTGCGGATACCGCCATTCGGTGTTGGCCTGGATAGCATGCATTGTCGGCACCGCCTCCTGCTCCTGCAGGCATTGGATGGTTGCTGACACCCCCTCATGTAGCCCCGGCTCTGTGTCTGCATCACCAATATTAATGGGACTGCCCTTTCCAGAAGCCCGACACCTATCTGGACTGCAGCTAGTCAGTGGGGCCGGACTGCCCTCCGACTGTCTGCCCCTCAGGTGTTCCTACCTCCACCTGATTTACTGCAACATGTGTGCCGTGCCCACGAGCAAGTGTCCCAGAAGCCTCTTCACTAAATTGGCCAACCGAGGTGAGCGTCTCCGGGATGGTGAGGGGGGGTTGTTGGCAACAGCAGTGCCCGGATGTCAGTGTGCCCAGACTGGTGCTCCGGGGTGTTGTGGGGTTGCGGCTGGAGCGAGGGACCCTGGACGGTCCTGCCTCATCACCAGGTGAGTTGCGGTGTTGCGGCCGGGTACGATGAACACCAGTCGGTCCTGCCTCATCGGGAGGTGACCCTGCAAGACACAAGACCACCTGGTGAGGTCAAGGGTAGGCATGGTGTGGGGGTGGGGATGACTCACATGCCATCGGGACATCGCAAAGCTCTGGGGTTGTCCCATGCTGACCTCTCCTCTGACTGCCCGCTCCCTCACCCTGCCAACCAGGTCCATCGCCCTCCGCTACGCAATGGTGAGGGGCTGCAGGTCCGGTGGACCCCCTCTGGTCTTTCCTCTCTCCTGGCTGTTTTGAGCCAACTGTGTCCAGCGGCGCCACATTCGACCAGGCGCTGTGCCGCTGGCCGGGGGGGCTTCCGCGAGGGCTGGGGGATTGTTGTTGGGTGGCCAGGGAGTGGCCAAGGGGTGGCCTGTGTGGTCTGTATTTGGCAGGTCGGCCCACGCACAGCCAGGGACCCGGCTATTCTGTGGCCATTTTTGGCGCGGGAGCCGAGAGTTTCACCCGGCGGCACTGCTAACCCTTCACCGGTCTCGGAATCGGTGAGAGTGCTGATTTTGGTGTTGTAAAACACCCGCGAATTCTCCTTTTTAGTCGGCACTTAGCTGCTGAAACGGAGAATCCAGCCCTTAGTCTCTCAAATGGAGTATCCCGCGTATGACATATTTGTGGATGTCCTATGAATGCCAAATCAATTCAAATTTGTTGTTTTTTTTCTCTTACCCACATCAATACATCAAAGTCAACGTCAACCAAATTGCTCCTTAGAGTAAACCTAATTGATCAATATCAGTTTTAGATTAACTGATCATTCATTTCATTGATGTTTTTGTAGCATTTTGCCATTTAGAAAATGGCTGTCACATTTGCCTGCAAAAGTGACTGCACCTCAACTTAATTAGATGAAATGCTTCGAAACACTTCTGCTAAACACGAGGTGCTCTATAAATGCACGGTTCTTTTCTCCTGATAGATCCATGTGGAATGATTTAGATTTATGTAGCTGCGTTCACAACTTCAGGATTTCCCAAAGCACTTTGCTGCCACTGAAGTGCTTTCGAGGTGGAATCACTGTTGTAATGTGAGAAACCCAGCAGCCAATTTGCACTCATGTACCACACAGTTTTTCTGCCTGCATTTGTCGGCAATCTTCTTTGTCCCATACTGATGGCTAATCTTGAAACAAGGCAGATCCCACCATTTTACAACAACCACTGAATAAACCAGAAATCCATGTGTTCAACTCGGTCCTAAGATTGGCACAACGATATGAGTGACCTCTGAGGTGCAGAAAATAATCAAAAAGGCAAATGGAATGCTCGTCTTTATTATTTCATCAGAGTTACAAATCTAGAGCTGAGAGTGTGGACAGGGGCAAACCCCTAATCCAGCTCCTTGCCTGCTCCAAAAAACAATTCAAATTGAATCCAATTCATGGTCCCCACAAGAGAGACATACCAGATCCAGGCATTACACCTTTATCTCGAGGATTGGAATATAAAGCCACTGGGGTTATGCTGCAGCTATACAAAACCCTGGTTAGACCCCACTTGGCTCCGTGTGAAGTTTGCACATTCTCCCCGTGTCTGCGTGGGCTTCAGCCCTACAACCCAAAGATGTGCAGGTTAGGTGGATAGGCCAAGCTAAATTGCCCCTTAATTGGAAAAAAAACATTGGGTTCTCTAAATTTAAAAAAAAGGCCCCACTTGGAGTACTATGAGCGGTTCTGGGTACCACACCTTAGGAAAGATATTTTGGCCTTGGAGGGAATGCAACGTAGGCTTACAAAATGTTACCTGGATTACTGGGGTTGAATTATGCAGAGAGATTACTGAAATTAATAATAATTGCTTATTGTCGCAAGTAGGCTTCAATGAAGTTACTGTGAAAAGCCCCTAGTCGCCACATTCCGGCGCCTGTTCGGGGAGGCTGATACGGGAATTGAACCCGCGCTGCTGCCTTGTTCTGCATTACAAACCAGCTATTTAGCCCACTGCGCTAAACCAGCCGCTAAATTTACATAGAATTAGACCTGCTTTCGCTAGAATTTAGAAGGTGAATGGGTGATCTGATCAAAGTCTTCAAGATATTAACAGGGAAAGACAAGTTAGGTAAAGTTAAACTATTTCCCCTGGTTGAAGACTCTACAACTAGGGAGTATGGTCTAAAAATTAGGGCTAGACGGTTCAGGAGAGATGTTAGGAAGAACTTCTTCACTCAAAGGGTGGGAGAGTTTTGGAACTCTTTCCGACAAACAGCAGTTGAAACCAGAACAGTTGTTAATTGCAAATCTGAGATAGATAGATTTGGTTGAGCAAAATTATTAAGGATATGGGCCAAAGGCAGGTAGGTATATGGAGTTAGGTCACAGATCAGCCATGATCTCATTGAATAGCGGAGCGGGACAGACGCGAGGGCCTGAATGGCCTACTCCTGTTCCTATGAGGGTATTACCATAAGATTTTGTGCATGGTTTTGTGAATTTATGCATTTGCCTTAAGGGACTTTCACAGTAGCACTTGTTTAGTTTTGATTGTGGGATTAGACTTTCCCTGCTGGTTCGTATGGATAGGCGGAGGACTAACTTGTCTCTAGAAGCACTAGCAGAAGCTTCTCAAGTGATGAACCTCGTGCATGCGTATCAACTCCAACATTTATATTCCTGTAATTGTTTTATTCAGTAGCAGCGCTGTGATCAAAGTCCTCTGCAAATGGGCCTCCATAGCTCTGTCATTGAGAGTTGGTTATAACAACATAATCTCAGGGGGCTGATGTACAGACTTTGCTTTCTCATGGCCCAATTGAAGCATGTAATCAGCCTGTCTATCGCGGTAAAATGATAGGCGTGCAGCAACTCATTGAGGATGGTGTGGATTCATATGATGCACTTTCACTGATGGCTGAAAGACTGAACCTGTGAGAGGCAGGTCCTGCTGCAGGTGGCCCATATGAAGTGATTATCAGGTGTCATTATGGGTTGTTGTGTTTGGTGTTGTTGCCTGTTGATAAGCTGCGGTAGCCGCTAACCATCATGGTCGCACACACGTACCCACAGGCGATGTCACCATTTTCCTCTTTCAACGGCTATCTCTCCCAGAGTCTGAGAATCAATGTTTCCGGCCTTCATTCACACTGCAAACATCTTTGAAGAATTCTACTAGTCATCTGACTCCGGCTCCCTCACCATATCAAAAATCCTGTGATAAGCGACCTTCTTCCATTCTGTCCAAGCCAGCAATGTTGCATCCGCTCGATGAGCTCCAACATACTGGAGAGATTTACATAGATTACATAGATTACATAGAACATACAGTGCAGAAGGAGGCCATTCGGCCCATCGAGTCTGCACCGACCCACATTAATCCCTCACTTCCACCTTATCCCCGCAACCCAATAACCCCTCCCAACCCTTATGGACACTACGGGTAATTTAGCATGGCCAATCCACCTAACCTGCACGTCTTTGGACTGTGGGAGGAAACCGGAGCACCCGGAGGAAACCCACGCACACACGGGGAGAACGTGCAAACTCCGCACAGACAGTGACCCAGCGGGGAATCGAACCTGGGACCCTGGCGCTGTGAAGCCACAGTGCTAATCACTTGTGCTACCGTGCTGCCCTATGAGAGGGTTGCCTCATTCATGATTTTGTCCTTCCATGAGTTGATAGCTGTCAGTCGTTAAAGTTACACTGTGGTACAACAAGGGGCTGATAACAAAATCCTAACAAACTCACGTCCTGATCTCAAGAATCAGCTTGATATTATTCCATGCACATTTTGTAAGATGGGCACAGCTTTCTCAATGCGTGTATGGGATTCTGCATCTAGAGACAGACTAAAGTGTCTCTTTAGACTAAAGGCCTGTCTAAAGTGTTCTTTCCCAACTTTGGCAACATTACAGTAGGCAGCGCATGCAATCAAATAAACTGCTAACCTCACTGTACATCTAGGATGGACAACTGGCTAAAGCGGAGGACAATGAAGAGTGCAGGACAGCATGCCAGGAGCAACATCAGGCATACCGAAAAATGAGATGTCAACCTGGTGAAGCTACAACCCAGGACTACTTGTGTGCCAAACAGCATAAGCAGCAAGTAACAGACAGAGCCCAGCGATTCCACAACCAATGCATCAGATCTAAGCTCTGTAGTCCTACCACATCCAGCCATGAATAGTGGTGGACAATTCAACAACTCACTGGAGGAGGCGGCTCCACAATTATCCCCATCCTCAATGATGGAGGAGCCCAGCACATATGTGCAAAAGGCAAGACTGAGGCATTCGCAACAATCTTCAGCCAGAAATGCTGAGTGGATGATCTATCTTGGTCTTCTCCAGAGGTCCCCAGCATCACAGTTGTCCAGTCTTCAGCCAATCCGATGCACTCCATGTGAAACGGCTGAAGGCACTGGTTACTGCAAAGGCTATGGGCCCTGACAATACCCCAGCAATAGTACTAAAGATGTGTGCGTCAGAACTTGCCGCACCCCTAGCCAAGCTGTCCCATTACAGCTACAACACTGACATCTAACTGGCAATGAGGAAAATTGCCCGGGTGTATCCTGTACACAAGAAACAGGACAAATCCAATCCAGCCAATTACCATCCTATCAGTCTGCTCTCCATCATCAGCAAAATAATGGAAGGGGTCATCAACAGTGCTATCAAGTGGCACTTACTCAGCAATAATCTGCCCATGGACGCTCAGTTTGAGTTCCGCCAGGGTCACTCAGCTCCTGATCTCATTATAGCCTTAGTTCAAATATGGACAAAACAGCTGAATACCAGTGATGAGGTGAGAGTGACTGTCCTTGACACCAAGGCAGCATTTGACCAAGTCTGGCATCAAGGAAACCTAGCTAAACTGGAGTCAATGGAATCAGGGGGGAAACTCCCTGCGGGTAGTCTTACCTGGCACAAAGGAAGATGGTTGTGGTGGTTGGAGGTCAATCACCTCAGCTCCAGGACATCACTGCAGGAGTTCCTCAGGGTAGTGTCCTAGGCCCAACCATCTTCAGCTGATTCAACAATGTCCTCCCTTCCAGCTTAAGGTCAGAAGTGGGGATGTTTGCGGATGACTGCACAATGTTCAGCACCATTGGCGACTCCTCAGATAATGAAGCAGTCCATGTCCAAATGCAAATAGACATGGACAATATCCAGGCTTGGGCTGACAAGTGGGAAGTTACATTTGTGCCACACAAGTACCAGGCAATGACCATCTCCTACAAGAGAGGATCTAAAAACTGCCCCTTGATATTCAATGGCATTACCATCACTGGATCCCCCACAATCAACATCCTCGGGGTTATTGATCGGAAATTGAACTGGACTAGCCATATCAATACTGCGGCTACCAGGGCAGGTCAAAGGTTAGGAATCCTGTGAGGAGGAACTCACCTCCTGACCCCCAAAGCCTGTCCCCCACCTGCACAGCTTTTGCACAATAACTTCATTGCAGTGTTAATATAAGCCTACATGTGACACTAATAAAGATTATTATTATCATCAAGGCACTAGTCAGGAGTGTAATGGAATACTCTCCACTTGCCTGGATGAATGCAGCTCCAACAACACTCAAGAAGCTCAACACCATCCAGGACAAAGCAGTCGCTTGATTGGCACCCCTTCCACAAACATTCAAACCCTCCACCATCGACGGACAGTAGCAGCTGTGTGTACCATCTACAAGATGCACTGCAGTAACTCACCAAGGTTCCTTAGTCAGCACCTTACAAACCCACGACCATTACCATCCAGAGGGACAAGAACAGCAGATACCTGGGAACCCCACCACCTGGAGGTTCCCCTCTAAGTAGCTCACCACCCCGACTTGAAATATATTGCCGCTCCTTCATTGTCGCTGGGTCAACATCTTGGAACTCCCTCCTTAACAGCACAGTGGGTGTATCTACACCTCAAAGACTGCTGCGGTTCAAGAAAGCAGCTCACCACCACCTTCTGAAGGGCAACTAGGGATGGGCAATAAATGCTGGCCTAACTAGCAATGCCCACATCCCGTAAATGAATTTTTAAAAAACAATGGAAAACTGACAGGGGGAAAAAGGAAGAACAAGGTTCTGGACTAGGTCTGTCTTAGCTGAAGCATTGATGGAGGAAGATAATTTATCTCAGTGTCGGTGAATTCTGGATGGGGAGAATTAGCCAGGGTTTCCAGCTCCTAATCACGCTGTGGTAAAATACGTGAATCTGGAGGTCAGCCAAAGACAAGATCAACCTCACTGTGGTGAGCCCAATGCTGCAGTAGCCCTTTGTAACACATGCTCACATCTAATAAATGTTCTCTTGGACAAGTTAGCTGTGCACTGCCAAAGTGAAAACTACTGCTCGTTCTCGTAGTTCAAGGAGCCAGGATCTGTAAAAAAACATGATTTGCAATGGAACGGAGAAACATGGAGACAACAGAGGACGAAACAGTTTTTAAAATCGGATAGCACGGTGGTGCTGTGGTTAGCACTGCTACTTCACGCCGCCGAGGACTTGGGTTCGATCCTGGCCCCGGGTCACTGTCCGTGTGGAGTTTGCACATTCTCCCTATGTCTGCATGGGTCTCACCTCCACAACCCAAAAGATGTGCAGGGAATGTGGATTGGCCACGCTTAATTGGAAAAAAATAGAATTGGGCCCTTTAAATTAAAAAAAAATGTATGTCTCCCTCTGAGGCAAAGAGGTATTTGGAACCAGATTTAATAGAGGTAAAGAAAATAAATGTGAGCGATGTGGCAAAAGCAAAGGAACATGAACAAAGTGTGGAAGTCACATAGACATGACAAAAAATTGAAAATAAAATAAACAGTGTTAAAATAAAACACATTTAAAACTGGGAATAGTCAGAGCAGGAAACATATGGACAAAATTATACCAACTTATACAAAAGAGAGGTGTTACACCACAAAAGCATTGGATATTGCACATGCTTAGAGTTCAGGATATGAAGGAATACATATATTTGGAAACAAAAATGACAGACAGAAGAATGAAAGCAATACATTTTCCAGTACAATACTAACTATCCTGAAGAAAGTTAGTTTTGTGGGACAAAAAAAAGTAGATGATTAGAAGTTATAATTTAGATACTTCAAATTTCATTGATAATTGCCGTGGATATTCAAGAGAGCTTTTTGTGTTTTATCTAACATTTCTGTGCTATTCTTTTTTTTAAATAAATGTAGAGTAGCCAATTATTTTTATTCTTCCAATTAAAGGGCAATTTAGCATGGCCAATCCACCTAACCAGCACATCTTTGGGTTGTGGGGGTGAAACCCACACAGACATGGGGAGAATGTGCAAACTCCACACGGACAGTGTCCCAGGTCCGGGTTCGAACCTGGGACCTCAGCTGCAGCAAAACAATACAGTACATTTTTTTAGTCAACAAAATTGTTTAAAGTCTCAAGATCCTGTTGTTTCATAATTTGGAGTGCAGAGTTTCCACTTTGACAGCAATTGGCAATACGACAAAAATTGCTCTTAAAACTGCACCAGTTTTGAGAATTCTTTTCCCCCGAGCGCCCTTTCAAGCTCATTTGCATGTCGCCAAATTGCGTTTGAAAAATTATTCCTCCATATATTTAAGAGCAGCTTGTCCAGCTTGATTGGTGAGCTCAAAGTGGATTTATCGCAACTGCAACCACAATGTTTCCCAAATGTTTTGGAGGTGGCACGGTGGCACAGTGGTTAGCACTGCTGCCTCGTGGCGCCGAGGAACCGGGGTCGATAGTGGCCCCAGGTCATTGTCTGTATGGAGCTTGCACATTTTCCCCATGTTTGTCTGGGTATCGCTCCCACAACCCAAAGATTTGCAGGGTAGGTGGATTGGTGTGATTGTCCGTTTAATTGCCCCTGAACTGGAAAAAAAATGAATTTGGTACTCTAAATGTAAAAAAAAATACCCTGTCCAGACCCCTCATGATTTTGAATACCTCGATCAAATCTCCTTTCAGCCCTCTCTTCTCCAGGGAGACGAGTCCCAATTTCTCCAATCTATCTTCAGAACTGAAGTTCCTCATCCCTGGAATCATTCGCGTGAGTCTTTTCTGCCCTCTCTCTCATACTTTCACACCTTTCCTGAAGTGTGGCACACAGAACTGGATGCAGTACTCCAGCCGAGACTGAACTAGTGTCTTATAAAAGTTCAGCATAACCTCCTTGCTCCTTTACTCCATGCCCCTTTTAAGGATATTGCAGACCATCTTTCCCTTGGTTGGGGAGTCGAGAACCAGGGGGCACAATTTCAAAATAAGGGGGATGCTATTTAGGACCGAGGATGAGGAGAAATTTCTTTACTTATAGGGATGTGAATGTTTGGAATTCTCTACTCTGAGAGCTGTGGAAGCTCATTCACTGAGTATGTTTCAAGCTGAGATTGATAGATTTCTGGGGCGGGATTCTCCCCTACCCGGCGGGGCGGAGGGTTCCGGCGGGATGGAGTGACGTGAACCACTCCGGCGTCGGGCCGCCCAAAGGTGCGGGTTTCTCCGCACCTTTAGGGGCCAAGCCCTCACCTTTAGAGGCTAGGCCTGCGCCGGATTGGTTGCCGTCCCGCCTGCTGGCGTGGAAGGCCTTTGGCGCCACGCCAGCCGGGGCCGAAGCATCTGCTGACATCATCCCCGCGCATACGCGGGGGGAGGGGTCACCTCCGCGTCGGCCATCGCGGAGGCCATGGCCGACGCGGAGGGGAAAGGGTGTCCCCACGGCACAGGCCCGCCCGCGGATTGGTAGGCCCCGATCGCGGGCCAGGCGCCCGTGGGGGCCACCCCCCGGGGCCAGATCGCCGGGCGCCCCCCCCCCCCAAGGAGCCCGGAGCCTGCTCGCGCCGCCTGGTCCCACCGGTAAGGGAGGTGGTTTAATTCACGCCGGCGGGACCGGCATTACAGCAGCGAGACTTCGGCCCATCGCGGGCCGGAGAATCGCCAGGCGGGGTGCCCGCCGACCGGCGCGGCGCGATTCCCGCCCCCGCCGAATCTCTGGTGCTGGAGAATATGGCGGCCGGCGGGGGCGGGATTCACGCCACCCCCCTGCGATTCCCTGACCCGGCGGGGGGGTCGGAGAATCCCGCCCCTGATTCATTTTAACCTAAAGGGTTCTAGGGACAATGGGTGTGACGAATGTGATATAAAATAGTTACTTTAGAGATACTAGTTAATGTAATGTAGAAATAAGCCACTTTGATTCTGGCAGTTAGGGAGAAAGGAATTTGAGACCGCATGGAAAAAGCAGGAAGAGGTGTGTCTATGAGAGTGATGCTGCATTGATAGGGGCCAGAGAAAGGGATTGGAAGTGAGCCAATCAGAATAGATCAAACAGGTCAGGAGGGATATAGGCTGACCTATGGGCTTCGAGTATGTGAAACTTGATACCATTTGAATTGATTTGCAGAGATCCCTTTGTTTCTTTGTTCATTCGCTTTCTGGGATATAGGAAACTGGATGTCTCTTATATTTCTATGAAATTAATCAAGCTTGCAAGCTAAATAAATAACTTCTTTTTACGTGCGAATCCATCTCAACTTTTATTGAGGCCAGACTGACAGAGAAAGAAATTTGGGAATCAACATTTGGTGCCAAAACCCGGGATTTCTCAGGGCGATCCTGATCCAACTGCGAAATCAGAATTAGACTGATTATGAACAGGAGGATCGGGAACAAAGGGCCCTCAATGTAGAACTGGAAAATGACCGCGCATTGATTGTTCCCCTCTTCTTATCGTCTGATTAGTCTGGTCACTCGCGGTTGGCACAGAAAGACCGCCTCGACGAAATCACAGGTCAGTCTGGGGATTAGCAATTTAATTGATGGGATTTCATATTGTTGTTTCGGCTTGGGTTAGGGTTTTGGGTTGATGGGACATCTCAAATGATGATTCAATTCCAAGTATAAGGGTTCAGAGGCTGATGTGACTTCATTAATGAAGGTTCAGTCTATTATATGGGTTCAGAGGCTGATGTGACTTCATTAATGAAGGTTCAGTCTATTATATGGGTTCAGGGGCTGATGTGACTTCATTAATGAAGGTTCAGTCTATTATATGGGTTCAGGGGCTGATGTGACTTCATTAATGAAGGTTCAGTCCAGTATAACTGTTTTTAAATCTGAAGATGGTTCAACTCGATGTGTGAGTGTTTTAAATATATAGTTGATTAAGCTAAAATTGTCTCCTTGGACTGTATTGGCGGAAAACGCAGTTCCGAGGTCTAGTTGAGATTGTGAGGAATGCTGCATATTGGTTGAAGCAGAAGTCTCTCAAAGGGTTAACAGCAGCAGGCGAAGTTGAAAACAGACAGTGCTTCTCACTCAGGCTTTGAGACAACAGCAGCAGCCGTAGTGTAATCGGATACCTTTCCTTTGAGTCAGTGAACACCAGCAAAGTTACGTTTTGAATTAATTAAATGAAACCAGTGGGTTTCTCCACCTCTTTGATAAAAGTTATTATTTTCGAAAGCAATTGATTGAAATTGCCAGAATCTTAAGTTTTACTTACTTGAAATAAGGTTTATCTCATTTTATCTGGAGATTAATAGAAACTTAAAGAAGATCATGGACACCATTTTAAAAAGTGTCAATCTGGAGATGATAGTTGATTTTGCTAATACTTATGTGTATGTAAAAGAAAAAAAAACTTGTTAAAAGAAAAATTGTTAAGATAAAGAAATAATTAAGTTGTAAATGTTATACAAGTTTGTGTTAAGCAAATTGTAAATTTAGTTCTGAGTTGAGATCAGAGCTAAGCTTGCAAGTTGCAGTAATTCAATTTGAATTTTCAAACATTTTTAAGTTTAAAAAAAAAAAGAGAGCAAATAGAGAAAAGAAGGACACAGATCTTGAATGCGTTGAATAGCACATTTCAAAGGCCCATAAATCTTTCTGTTATCTTAGACCTAAAACCTAGGAAGATTGAAGAGCCAGAGGAATTTCTGGAGCGTTTTAATGAAATCTACCGGGGGCAGTCAGGCGATTTGCTGTATCAAAATGGTCAGAATTCCCCTCAATACTGTGCTATGTTAATGCATTGCCTACCACCTTCTGTGGTTACTGCTGTGAAATGTAATAACATGAATTGGACAGAGAACGACCCTTCCCAGATGGCAAGGGCAGTCAGATTTTACTGGAAGGAGGGTGTAGGCCAAGAAGGAGGCTCAGTTACAAAGGTTAAGACTGAGTATGTAATGAAAAAGGATGATCTGCGACCCCAACAAGCGGCAGAAATGGTAGTTTACCAGCAGGAGCTCCAATATAGTGACTTTGGGTGGGTGGATCAGCGAAGAGGAGGATGAGACAACAGTGCTATATTTCTATCACCCTCCAGTGGTGGACGTTAGACGTTGAACAGTCACTGCATCACGTTACCCTGGCCTATGACAGAACTGGACGAAACAGGGAGTTGGAGGACAAATACCGGCCATTACTTGAGACCGAATGGCCAGTCAAGGTTACAGCCACAGTCACGGGAAAAGAAGGTACAGCCGATTTTGTTACAATATCACCACATTTATGGCCACAGTCAGCTTCGGTAAGCCCTCATATTACACGTCAGGTCCATGACCAGTACCATGCCAGAGATATGGGGCGAATGGTCAGGAGGGCAATGGATCATTCGGATCCAACAGACTACGCACTTCAAGTCATGCCGGACGGCACTACCATAAAATATTTTGAGGTCCCTGAAACGATTAACACTCGACTGCAGCATCACAGGGGACATGATGTGTTGGAATATGTCAATCCACAGGTCTGGGCGGAATACCCATCACAAGTGGGAAAGACAAATGTTACACCTATTAAGGTGATGATTAAGGATCATGTAAAGCTACCTTCCATTCGACAATACCCCCTGAAATCTCAAGCTGCTCCATCAATAGATAAATTAATTCAAGAGCTGTTGAAACAGGGTATTTTGGTCCCTTGCCAATCAGAATGTAACACCCCCATACTTGCTGTGCCTAAACCAGCCAAACCAGACCAGTACCGATTAGTACAGGATTTACGTTCAATCAATGCCATCGCATAGCCGTTACATGCTCTCACCCTCCAACAGGATATTACGGTGTATAGCTCCCACTCGGTCATCGCACTACTGAGGCAACTGCAGACTCAGCATCTTACCGCAGCTCGTCAGAATAGGTATGAGATATACCTTTTGAACAATCCACGTCTGACATTTAAATACTGTACCACTATCAATCCAGCCTGTTTTCTTAGTGGTCCCCCTGTCCATGAAGACGCACCTGGCCACGACTGTTTAACCTTGATTCAGGAAACTACCACAATAAGGGGCGATTTGAGTGACATTTCGTCAGAACAACCTGACATGATTATGTGTGGTCAAATATCCCACCGGGGTTTAGTTAATGACCTACTGCAGGCCCTCCTTATGCCCGCGCAGATTTCCGTTATTAAATGCGCTGCCCACACGAATGGTACAACCCCAGTTGACGTTGGTAATGAACGAGCAGATTGTGCAGCGCGGACAGCCGCGCAAATTCAGCAAGTGATGGTGCCTAAGATGTTAAGTCAGACTAAACGATCTACTATAAATATGTCTGCTTCTGACAAGTCAATGCCAACCATCCAAGACGTCATAAGGTTACAGGAGGACGCTCCTGAGAGTGATAAACAAATGTGGAAACGGTTAGGTTGTACATATGATTCTGTTTCCTCTTTATGGACCACGCCTGCACATCAGACTTGTATGTCTGATGTGCTGGCTTTATGGGTTATTGAATGTGTACACTTTGCAACTCATTGTGGGGCTTGAGGGACTAGTGATTTGTTGCTGGACACTTGGTGGCACCCTAAAATGCAGGGGTTGGCCCAAAGTATCAGTAATCGGTGTTTGATTTGTCAGCAATATAACACCGGAAAAGGTATCCCTTGTGGGAAGGGGCAAACCCCGTTGCCCAGTGGTCCCTTTGAGACGCTCCAAATGGATTACATTGAGTTGGAAAGGTGTCAATGTTACAAATATGTTTTGGTCATTGTGATGTGTTCAGCAGATGGGTCGAGGCGTATCCGACTATCGATAATAAAGCTGCTACTGTGGTTAAAGTCTTGATGAGGGAAATCATTCCCCGGTACGGTATACCAGCTCAGTTAAGTTCTGATAATGGGCCTCATTTTATTGGACAAATTAACAAGGAGTTCTGCTCCCAGTTGGGCATACGCCAGCAGTTACACTGTGCTTACAGACCGCAGGCGGCCGGGGTGGTTGAGAGACACAATCAGACCCTCAAAACTAAATTGGCTAAATTAAGAGCAGACACGGGACTGACATGGCTTAAGTTGCTCCCCGTTGCCCTCTTCCAGCTGCGGGTTACACCTGCGGGACCGGCCCGGCTGTCTCCCGCCGAGATTCTTTATGGCAGGCCTCTTAGAACTCCCTGGAGCCTGCAGGTTCCCAGACTGGTTCAGTTTCATTAGATGACTGAAGAAATGACCGCCTATGTTCTAGCCCTTACGCAAGTGCTCAAGGAACTCCATGGCCAAGTCCGCGCGGCTCACCAGCCATTGCCCCAGTACCTAGCTCACTTTCAGTCCAGCCCGGTAGTTATGTCATGGTCAAAAATTGGACTAGGAAGGGGTCGGAGCCGCGATGGGACGGGCCCTTCCAAGTTCTCCTTACCACCCCCACAGCAGTTAAAGTGGAGGGGCGAAGTGCTTGGGTCCACCTACATCACTGTAAATTGAGTCCATCTCCACTACTGTAAAAGGTCGGATACTAACCTGCCTCCCTTCTCCAGTGCTATTTTACAGGTGTGGAGCATGATGGAGTGGCTATGCATCGTCTGTCTGATATTTGGCCTCACTTCGCTTGGCGTGTTATTGGCGATGGACATGGAAAAGGGGAATATTATGTATCTGTGCAGCCCCAACCAATCTACAAGGATACATCACCTATGCAAAGGTGATGTTCTTCGCTGCCCCCATATACGAGGACATGGTATCGACTCATGGAAGGTCATCAAAGTTAAGGAGAATGAAGGAGTTATGAAGCAGTTGCACCGGTCCCGGCGATAGGAAGGGAACATTATATGGACATTGCCTTGTTTTTGGAATACATGTAAATTTGATTTTGGATGTGTTAAGAGTGGTACAATAAAGGTAAAATCAGGCTGTCAGAAGAGTGTAGGAAGAGGCTATGAGAAAGAGAAAGGGACTAGAGAGAGGATGGGGCGTATGAGAAGGGAAGTACAGCTAGAACGTAGGTTACCGGGAGATACACTTAAGTTAGTTAAAGGCCAAACTGAGGAAAACCCGGGTAGTAAACCTTGGGAGCCCTCGGGGCAATAACCAAAGAGTTGTCTCAGCTACGGTTGTTTGCAATGCAGAACCGGTATGCTCTTGACTATCTTCTGGCCCGTGAGGGTGGGGTATGCGCCATAGTACAGGGCAAGTGTATCATGGGTGTTTAGGACTTGACCGCTAACATTAGGATTTATGGATCGCATACGGGATCACTTGGACGGGATGCAGGATCCTGGCTCTTGGGGTAACTGGGGATTTGGAGGATGGAAGGACTGGTTGATAAATATGGCCATGTATCTAGTGGTAGCTATCGGCTGCATCTTTGTGGGCCTGGCCATCCTTAAATGTGTGATGGGTAGAATGCGGGGTGCACTGGATCAGATCACCGCCCCAATCACCGAAAAAAAATTTAACTGTTAAAATCCATGAGGGTGAGGCAGATGAAGGGGGGCTAAGACAGGAATTGGAAATGCAGCGACGGATCTTTTAGATGAGGAACTGTAGCTATGGATTGGATAGTTCGGTTACCATGGAATGATAAAAGGAGGGAATGACGAATGTGATATAAAATAGTTACTTTAGAGATACTAGTTAATGTAATGTAGAAATAAGCCACTTTGATTCTGGCAGTTAGGGAGAAAGGGATTTGAGACCGCATGGAAAAAGCAGGAAGAGGTGTGTCTATGAGAGTGATGCTGCATTGATAGGGGCCAGAGAAAGGGATTGGAAGTGAGCCAATCAGAATAGATCAAACAGGTCAGGAGGGATATAGGCTGACCTATGGGCGTCGAGTATGTGAAACTTGATACCATTTGAATTGATTTGCAGAGATCCCTTTGTTTCTTTGTTCATTCGCTTTCTGGGATATAGGAAACTGGATGTCTCTTATATTTCTATGAAATGAATCAAGCTTGCAAGCTAAATAAATAACTTCTTTTTACGTGCGAATCCATCTCAACTTTTATTGAGGCCAGACTGACAGAGAAAGAAATTTGGGAATCAACAGGTGCAAAAGGCATTGAAGTGTCTGATCAGCCGGAATTGTATTGAATGGCGGAGCAGGCTTGAAGAGCTGAATGGCCTACTCGAGTTCCTATGTTCCTATCTTCCTAAGCATTATTAACCACTCTTTCAATGTGTCCTGCTCACCTCCAATGACTTTTGCACATATACACCCAGGGTCCTCTTTGCATCCTCTTAGTAACTTGCTTTAATTTATATCTTTAGACCACCAGTAAATTTAGCTATAATACAATTGGTTCCTTCATCTACTTCATTAATATAGACTGTAAACAGTTGAGGCCCAGCACCGATCCCTGTGATACTCCACATGTTATAACTTACCAAATCTGTGAAAGACCCATTTATGTCAACTACCCATTTCTCCATCAGCATGCCATTGGGATTTTCTGTTTTGCTGGCTGGTCAATGGGGTTTCCCATTGTGGGGCAGCCCCACGCCGTCAGGAAACCCCCGGGGCTGTAGGCAAAATGGAGAATCCCGACAGCGGAGAATTCGACCCCTGTTTCCCGTTAGTTAGCTAATCCTCCATCCCTGCTAATACAGCACCCCTCCATACACAAACACACAGAACTCTTGTCTTCTCCAGTAGCCTTTAATGTCACACTTTGTTGAATGTTTGGGAGAGGTAGTTTTTCTTTCCTCTTAAATCCCATTACATTTACTTGTTAACATCTGTGGAGGCCCATGCAAATACCTGGATGAGATGAAACATTTTTAAAAATAAATTTAGAGTACCCAATTATTTTTTTCCCAATTAAGGGCAATTTAGTGTGGCCAATCCACCCACCCTGAGAGAATGTGCATGGATGAGGTGAAGCACAAAGAGGATAATGAATGGTACTTGTAACTTGTAGCTCATCAATCAAATGTACGAGAGGGAAGCTCCGCCTGTGTTACACAAAAACACAAAGTGAAGCGTCGGTCATTTCTGGAACGTTATTGAAAGAGCATATCATGAGATTGAAAATATCGAAGCTACAAGAACTTTAGAACAAGATTTCAAACCCATCATCACCAAGGCTCTCAAGCATGTTCTCTAAAACAACAATCTTGCCATTCAGGTAAAATGCCAATGGCAGTATCACCGGTCAAAGTCAGAAGGTCATAGGTTCAAACCCAACTCCAGAAACTTGAGCATATAATCTGTTTAAAAATATATATATTTATTAAGAATTTTAACACAGTTTTTCACCCTTACAACCCCCCCCCCCCCCCCCCCCCCGTTACAAAAAGAAAGAAAGCGCTAGACTGATACTTCAGTTCAGCACCGAGGGAGTGCCGCACAGGCACTGCCTTTCAGATGAGCACTTTTGAAAGTCCTGACAACACAAAAGACGCTATATAAATGCATATAATAAACAAACGAGGAGCAAGAGTTGGCCATTCAGCCGCTTGAGTCTTCAATAAGATCATGGCTGATCTGATAAACTCAAATCTCCATCCTGCCTATCTCTGATAAGACCATTAGGCCATAAGGTAACCTACAACCCCCTACCCCTCCTTGTTTACCTAGAATCTGTCCACCTATGCCTTAAAAATATTCACAGACTATACTCCCACAACCGTTTCAGGAAGAGTGTTCGAAAAATTCACAACCCTCTTGGTGAAAAAAGTTGCCTAATTCACATTTTAAATGGATGAAACTTTATTTATAAACAGTGACCGCTAGTTTTAGATTCTCTCGCAAGAGTAAACTTCGTCTCCACATCCACCCTGTGAAGACCCCTCAGGATTTTATATTATTCATAGAACATAAAACAGAGAACAGTACAGCACAGTGCAGGCCCTTTCACCCCACGATGTTGTGCCAACCATTTATCCTAATCTAAGATCAACCTAACCTACACCCCTTCAATTTACTGCTGTCCATGTGCCTCTCCAAGAGTTGCTTATATGTCCCCAATGACCCTGACTCCACCACCTCTGCTGGCAGTGCATTCCATGCACCCACCACTCTCTGTGTAAAGAACCGACCTCTGGCATCTCCCCTATACCTTCCTCCAATCAACTTAAAATTATGTCCCCTCGTGACAGCCATTTCCGCCCTGGGGAAAAGACTCTGGCTATCCACTCCATCCATGCCTCTCATCACCTTGTACACTTCTATCAAGTCAGCTCTCTTCCTTCTTCGCTCCAGCGAGAAAAGCCCTTGCTCCCTCAACCTTTCTGCATAAGACATGCTCTCCAGTCCAGGCAGCATTCTGGTAAATCTCCTCTGCCCCCTCTCCAAAGCATCCACATCCTTCCTATAATGAGGCGACCAGAACTGGACACAATATTCCAAGTGTGGTCTAACCAGGGTTTTATAAAGCTGCAGCAAAACCCCATGGCTCTTAAACTCAATCCGCCTGTTAATCAAAGCCAACACACCATATGCCTTCTTAACAATCCTATCAACCTGGGTGGCAACTTTGAGGGATCTATGTATGTGGACCCCAAGATCCCTCTGTTCCTCCACACTTCCAAGAATCCTGCCTTTAACCCTGTATTCAGCATTCAAATTCGACCTTCCAAAATGCATCACTTCATATTTATCTAGGTTGAACTCCATCTGCCAATTCTCAGACCAGCTCTGCATCCTGTCAATGTCCTGTTGTAACCTGCAACAGCCCTCGACACTGTCTACAACTCCAACAACCTTCGTGTCATCGGAAAATTTACTAACCCATCCTTCCGTTTCCTCATCCAAGTCATTTATAAAAACCACAAAGAGCAGAGGTCCCAGAACAGATCCTTGCGGGACACCACTGGTCACCGACTTCCAGGCGGAATACTTTCCATCCACCACCACTCGCTGTCATCTTTCGGCCAGCCAATTCTGTATCCAGACAGCCAAATTTCCCTGTATCCCATGCCCCCTAACTTTCTGAATGAGCCTACCATGAGGAACCTTATCAAATGCCTTTCTGAAATCCAGAATTCAATGAGGCTTGTGAGGCATGACCTGCCCCTCACAAAGCAAGCTGACTATCTTTAATCAAACTATGTTTCTCTAAATAATCACAAATCCTATCTCTCAGAATTATTTCCAATATTTTGCCGACTGGTCTGTAATTCCCAGGGATTTCCCTATTCCGTTTCTTGAACAGGGGAACAACATTCACCTCCCTCAAATCATCTGGCACCACTCCAATGGAGAGTGAGGGCGCAGAGATCATCGCCAACAGCGCAGCAATCTCCTCCCTCGCTTCCGTACTAACCTTGGGTATATCCCATCAGGCCCAGGGGACACATCTATCCTGATGCTTTTCAAACTTTCCAGCACATCTTCCTTCTTAATATCAACCTGTTTGAGTCTATTAACCTGGTTCACGCTTGTTCTCATGAACAAGGACCCTCTCTCTAGTGAATACTGAAGCAAAATATTCATTTAGGGCCTCCCCTACCTCCTCAGACTCTCGACACAAGTTCCCTCCACTATCCCTGATCGGCCCTACTCTCACTCTGATCATTCTCTTATTTCTCACATAAGTGTAGAACGCCTTGGGGCTTTCCCTAATCCTTTCCGCCAGGGCTTTTTCAATCAAGTTGTCTCTTACTCTTCTAAACTGAAGCAGATACAAGCTATTAGGATCCCGGACCAGACCCAGACATTGTTAGGATACCGGACAAGATCCCTAAATTTTTAAAAAATAATTTGTAAAGCTGTGAGGAAAGGATATTTCACCCCGGGAGTGATGACTCTAATCAATAGGTATCTTTTATGTTAAAACAATGTTTTATTTAAACACAGAATTAACCACATTAACATCAAAATAGCTTTACAGTTAACAGTTAAACAGTTCTTAAACAAAAGGTAAAATGTGAACTTTCTATCTGTACCTGCTGCTAACTCCGATTAACTAACCCAGTACAGTTCATAAATTACATTACATAGATTACATATAACATACAGTGCAGAACCCACTTAAGCCCTCACTTCCACCCTATCCCCGTAACCCAATAACCCCTCCTAACCTTTTTGGTCACTAAGGGCAATTTATCATGGCCAATCCACCTAACCTGCACATCTTTGGACTGTGGGGGGGAAACCGGAGCACCCGGAGGAAACCCACGCAGACACTGGGAGAACATGCAGACTCCGCACAGACAGAGTGACCCAGTGGACCCTGGCACTGTGAAACCACAGTGCTAACCACTGTGCTGCCCACTTGAAGAAGTTCAAACTTCTTCACTGAGTCATCCAGGTTATTTTTTCTAAATATTAAAAAAAAACTATATTAAGAGTTTTGCAACAAGAATACATTCATGTTTCGAATAATTCCGTCCATGAGACACTGGCTGTACCTAACTGCCTAAATCGGGTGCAAAATGGAACAAATTCCTGGGAAGATTGCACTGTGCAATATTAGCAGGAGAAATTCCAATTCTATTTTAACCCAGTTGTTAAACTGTTTACATAATGAGGGGGGGGGGGGGGTATTAGCTCTGCTGCAATAAAATTCCCTGGGATTGCAGTCATTCCATGGGTCCTTCTGTTAATATCACAAGAGAGCATTTTCACCTCGTGGATCTGACAATGTCAGTCGTAGCTAACAACCTTTAATTATTAAAAAAAATAGATATAATTACATGGGAGGACGAGGCAGGTAATTCTGAATATAAAGGAATAACTCAAACATGCCATGAATAGGCAGCGAGTTAAGTTGGTTCAGGATGCGGTTTCTTTGTGTCTCGTTTAGTAAGCTTTGATGTGTTTTAATGCTATTTGCATGTTACGAAGCGTCTCTCAGAGCCTTTATGTGAGAGGAGGGGAGGGGGTGGTGGAAGAATGCTGAACCGATCCTTTAATCTCTATTGTCCAAACTTTAAACGTCTCTTTACACAAGAGAGCTGAATATACCATAGGCACAGATGGGACGGGGGGGAACGTGGGGGAGAAGAGAGATCAAACTAGTTGACAAAACTCAACACCTTGACAGACAAAAGTGAATAAGTAAATAAATGCACGATTGCCGGGTGGTGCAAATGAGATGCACCGCGGTGAGGGGAAGCAAATGCAAAAGATAGGAGCAAGGGACAGCGGGTGCTCCACTGGACTTCCCTGCGAGGCAAGTGGTGTGGGCCAAAAGATGCAACTTTTGGAAGGAGGCAGTCGGAGACAAAGTTTCTGAGGACAGTTTGAGGGGGGAGGCGAGAGTCAGTCTGCGGCCCGGGAGAGAGAGGAGGAGGAGAGGGAGATCGTGTGGGCGGAGAGGACAGAGTCAGCTCCGGGTGAAGGCCGGGAGAATGGGAGCGCTGCTGCTGTCCGTGTGGTCTCTGAGCTGGTTGCTGTGGCTGCCTCTCCTGAGTGACCCTGTGCAAGCGGAGCAGAGAGGTAAGAGCAACACACACACACACGCAGAATTGGTGAAATAAAAATTCAGAGCAAAAGGTGACAGGAGGTGAGAGAACAAAAAAAAAGAGAGATACAGGTGAGGGGAGGGAGAGGGGCAAATTAATCACCATTCAAAAAAAAAGAAAAGTTGACTGGAAATCCATGAGGTACAGATAGTCGGGAAAAAGCGTGTGAGGTGATTCGGAGCATCCAGGGGCACGACGACCCGGAGAAAGTCGCTCATCTGGCCCCCGCGGAACAATAGCAGCGAATGCTGACCCCACTCTCCAGATGGATGAGCGAGTGATGTGAGTGAGCGAGTGCCCTGGCTGCCCAGGGTTTGTCCACTTCGTTCTCTGCCTGTCCTTTGATTCCAGCATTCTTAACATTCGCAGCCTTGTCCTGCCCTGGTCTGGGAAGGTAGGGTTTGGGTGAGAGTTTTTGATCCTTGTGAAAGTTCTCTTTTGAGAGGGAAAAAACCCAACCCTCTCCCCCCCCCCCCCCCCCCCATCGCCCTTTATCTCTGGCAGCAGGGGACTGCTTTTGGAGACATGTGCGCCTGCTGAGCTGCGCTTGTCCATGTTGCACCCTCCTGAAGATGGTAAAACACCACAGACCCTTTGGTCA
This sequence comes from Scyliorhinus torazame, assembly GCF_047496885.1. Classification (NCBI taxonomy): domain Eukaryota; kingdom Metazoa; phylum Chordata; class Chondrichthyes; order Carcharhiniformes; family Scyliorhinidae; genus Scyliorhinus; species Scyliorhinus torazame. The sequence goes on along the minus strand of NC_092717.1, from coordinate 219,463,445 downwards.
CAAGCCTTTCCTTTATTCCTTCTGCACCAGCATGAATGTGAAAATAACAATTTTGTTTCCAGCTCGATGCCCTAACTTTGATTCATCCACATTATATGGCAAAAAAAATGTAAAATTTAAAGTGATAATACTTTGGGGGAAAATATTCCAACCAGAAAATAGACCGGTCGGGTTTTTAAAAAAAGATTCCCTCGGATATCCTACCAACAAAGAACAGGAGTAGGCCATTTGGCCCCTAGAGCCTGCCCCGACACTTCGTATTATCGCGACTCATCTGATAGTTTAAATAAAATTTAGAGTACCCAATTCATTTTTTCCAATTAAGGGGCAATTTAGTGTGGCCAATCCACCTCCACGGCACATGGAACATGCAGTGCAGAAGGAGGCCATTCAGCCCATTGAAACAGCACCAACGCACTTAAGCCCTCACTTCCACCCTATCCCCCTAACCCAATAACTCCTAACCTTTTTGGACACTAAGGGCAATTTATCAATCCACCTAACCTGCACATCTTTGGACTGTGGGAGGAAACTGGAGCACCCGGAGGAAACCCACGCAGAAATGGAGAGAATGTGCCCATGGGGCATAGACTCCGCACAGACAGTGACCCAGCAGGGAATCAAACCTGGGACCCTGGTGCTGTGAAGCCACAGTGCTAACCTCTATGCTACTGTGCTGCCCCAACATCTGCCACATCTTTGGGTTGGGGTGAAACCCACGCAAACGCGGGGAGAATGTGTAAATTCCACACGGACAGTGACCCAGAGCCGGGATCAAACCTGGGACCTCGGTGCTGTGAGGCAGCAGTGCTAACCACTGCGCCACTGTGCTGCCCTGGCTGATTTGATAGTAACCTCAAATCTGCATCCTGCCTACCCCCCGACATCTTATCACCCGCTTGCTTACCAAGAATCTATCCACCTCTGCCGTAAAAATATCCAAAGACTGTGCTTCCACCAACTTTTCAGGAAGAGTCCCAAAGACTCAAGACCCTCAGTCAAAAAAAATTCACCTCATCACCGTTTTAAATGGGCGACCCCTTATTTTTAAACAGTGGCTCCTTGTTCTAGATTCTCCCACAGGAGGAAGTTTCCTCTCCATATCCATCCTGTCCAAGAGCCCTCAGCATCTTACATGCTTCAATCAATACTGCAACATCATTGTAGTTTTTAACAGCAAAAAAGGTGTTGGGCAGTTTTCTTGCATTTGTCTTTTGCTTATCATTTCTGTTTTGACATCTCCCTGATGGAACCTGGAGTGGTCAGTCTGACCCTGCAAGGTTCAGGACTCTGGGCCGTGCAGCCAAAGGAACTTCATTCAAACATGCTCAGCTTGCCAGATTCCTGACCCTCCCTCAGTCATTCAGTCAATCTCTTAACTGTCCTTTGGTGTTTTACTATCGGGGAAGGATGAGGAAAAATTCATACATGGATGTGAAACTCAATTTTTGATCCAAGATGACAGCAGAGACCAGGCATCTCTAATCCCCTCTCAACATTCACTCTCCTCCCCCTATAAATAAATGCACAACATTGTCAGTGTGTGCGTGATTTTAATACAATCGAAAATCATTCACTTTTGTGTTCACAGTCCCATTTCTGACACGAATTTTAACTAGGCGACATTGTTGACACCAAGGTCTGTTCCAGGTTCCTAACTGAATGATGTTTTAACTATTTGAAGTTGATGATAGTTGTATTAATAACTAAACGATTAAGCATTTTCCATAACTCATTATGAAATATTTGACGTGTATTAAATGTATTTAATCTTACTCATGGGATCATGGTTACTGAACAAGCTTGGTTTCAACTTGAAGCCCTGTGAGATGAAGGAGTGTCTCCCCACAGGCACTTTGCTCTCCAACTGTGATCGGTGGGTGGCCATTGCATTCACATTCCAAATAACTGCCCAGTCAGTTTGTTAGGTTGCCTCAGGTTCACAGGCTTTGCCCCAATTTTCAAAGCTGCTCAATTAATCTCAAACCAGTGACTTGATTTGCTGAAAGCAGGACACTGCGGATGCTGGGGCTCTGAACTGAAAACGGAAAGTGCTGGAAAAAAAATCAGCAGGTCTGGCAGCATCCGTAGTTCCAGTTCCGAAGAAGTCACATTTGGACTCCGTTTCTCTTCCCCACAGATGCTGCCCAGCCTGCTGAGTTGTATCGGCACTTTCTGTTTCGATTCAGTTTTACAAATGTGAGCTCGACTTTGCTTCAAGCATCGAAGCACTCAGGAGACATTATTCACTCACAGATAAAAAGGACGAGCAGTTGAGTCCTTGTTTTGGGGAATTTGTATGCGACAACAGGACAAGTGGAGTTGAAATGAAAATCGCTTATTGTCACAAGTAGGCTTCAAATGAAGTTCCTGTGAAAAGCCCCTAGTCGCCACATTCCGGCGCCTGTTCGGGGAGGCTGTTATAGGAATTGAACCATGCTGCTGGTCTGCCTTAAAAGCCAGCGATTTAGCCCAGTGTGCTATCATAGAATTTACAGTGCAGAAGGAGGCCATTCGGCCCATTGAGTCTGCACCGGCCCTTACAAAGAGCACCTTACTGATGCCCATGTATCTACCCTATCCCCATAACCAGTAACCCAGTAACTCCCCCGTTAACATTTTTTGGTCACTAAGGGCAATTTAGCATGGCCAATTCACCTAACCCGCACATCTTTGGACTGTGGGAGGAAACCCATGCAGACATGGGGAGAACGTGCAGACTCCGCACAGACAGTGACCCTGCAGGGGCAGTGGTTCATATCCCACCATGGTAATTTTTATAAATTCTGAACTGAAAACTACCCCTAGCAATGGCGACGAGGAAATGATCATCCACTGTCATAAAAGTCCAGCTTGTGCACTCATGTATTTTAGTGAAGGAGATTTGCTCTCCTTACCTGGTCTGGCCTACATTTGACTCTGCAGCAGCTGCCCTCTGAAATGGCCGAGGAAGCCACTCAGTTCACGGACAAATGATTGTCTTGTCAGTGATGTATTGAACAAATAAATGAAAAGAATCCAATGTGCATCCTGAGGAATATTAACAAAGCTTCACGTTTCTTCGGTCCATGGAGCACTCTTGTTATCAGATATTCGAATGTCTCCTGGTTATTGGACAGAAACAGGCGATGGGGAAACTGATTCTCTCTGAGCCTTTTTGGTATTTCCAACAACCAACCTTTCTTACATTCCTGAGGCATCTGGCCTCAAGATGTCCACCTTTAAACTGCACCTGGCTGTTCTGGTACCGGTTTAAAAAGAAGCGCTACAATCCTTCCTTATTCCTAATCCACGCGGCGGCGTGGAGTGAATAAAATGCAACAGAACGATTCAAATTGCAGTGCACCATATGGAGATTTTGCATAGGTTTCAACAGCTGTTTGCATTTATAGAGCACTCCTAGTGTCTCAGATTACTTTTAAATTATGGGTGAACATACCATGGGTGGCAGGGAGAGAATGGATAGATTATAGTTAGGGGCTGGGTTGAAAGATTGATTCAAGGGAAAAGTGTCCCATCGGCCTTCGAAGGCAGGGAGGAAGAAAGGTGAACTTGGGAGAGGTTTGGCTGAGGAGCAGTTAAAGATTATGGATCTGTGTGGTTGGGGAGTGCCAGATACGAAGCTTACAAATTGAAGCAGTTCACCGAGTTAGGGTGGCTGCGGCCGCAGGTATTTGGAGATCCGTACATGGATCTTGGGACTGATTTATAATGACTTGGGAGTCAAAGGAGGGATGAGAATGAGTGAGTGGACGTGCTAGCGTTTAAGTGGGCAAGCTCATGGGCAGTCGCATTCAGAGTGTGTTGCGATCTCTCCGCATTGTCAGTGAGGAGGTTGGCCAGGGGTCCCTTAAGGAAATCCAATCACGGGGTGAAGGCGACGATAACAGACGAAAGGCAAAAGTGGGAGACGGTGATATTGCAAATGTGGAAGAAAGAAATTTGGTTGCAAGAATGCAAGTGATATAAACTCGGTTCGGGATTAAGCATAAAACTGGCTGAATTTAGCCCAAGGTGGTAGTCACGGAGGTTAAAGGAGTTAAGGACAGAGGCACATAGTTGATGGTGTGAAGTGCAAAAATGAAGCTGGATATAAAGCTGAAAAGAAGACTTGCATTTATATGAGGTTTTTCATGAAGACTGAGGAGTCTCAACGCATTTTACAGCCAATGCAGTGCTTTGAAGTGTAGTCAAAGTGTACTTTGAAGTGTAATGTAGGAAATGCCGCAGCCACTCTGTACAGCTACCCTCCACAAACAGCAGTGTGATAATTTACAGATGATCGGTTTAGGTGGTGTTGATTGAGAGATAAATATTTGCCAGGATGTTGCGGGTAATTTCCCTGCTCTTTGAAATACGCCGTAGGATCATTCACAGCCACCTGAATGGCAGACGGTCTTTCAAACGTCTCACCTGAAAGATGGGTAAAGTTGGGGGAAGTTTTGACTGGTCCAAGACTTTAATGTTAGCCAGCCTATGGTCTTCCATATGGAAGACCACTCCCTATGCCTTTTTATATGACAGTGGCTCTCAAAACTGTAAACATCTTGATTTGTCAATTGGGCTCTCAGAACCCTATATCATCTGCTCCCGTTGACTTACCTCACTGGCAACCCACATCCATTGCACTTCGACTTTTAGATCTGTGCTCCTGATTAACGCATAGGCCTGTAAAATCATCTTTAGTCCTATACTTGCACCTGAGATTTTAAGAAATCTTTCTGCTCTGTGGAAATCGGACTGATGTCTTTGAGAGTGAAAACCTAGCTGATAGGTTGCAGATTTGAACTGTTAACCTTTTCCATTCTGAATGGTATTTCCTGCTGGAAGAATGTGCGGTTTTTGCTACAGAGCATTGATTTTCCATCTGTCTGCAAAGAAATGACCCAGTCCTTACAACTAAAAAATAGCCCCATATTTAAAGAATGTTACAAGTGGGGGAATAAAATGGTTCTAAACTCACCACGTAGTGGCAGTCCTTCTGACCAAGTGTTTGAGACTGGGCGCTGAAACCTTTGCTTTCGGTGGAGTAGTAAGGGATTTTGGAAGCCAAATCTAGGTTTAAAATGGTGTTTCTGATCATTTGCTCTGATTTCCTTCGGCATAATTCACCAAGTATTGGAATGAAAATTGCAAACAGTGCAAATCGAGTTTCCACAATCTTCAAAAGTGATTTACAGTCATTCCAAATGGCATTACTGACGGGTGGTGGGTTGCCCTTGTAAAATGCTGAAACACATCGTCGGCTGTATTAATCAAACTACAAAAATTACCGCTTTTAAATATATCAGGGAATATCTTTTAAAAAGCAGAATTTCTGGGATTAAAAAAAAAGACTTTTGGAAATGCTGCCCGATTACGCTGGCTCATGCCACATTTCACAATTGGCAACGTGTAAATGCAGAACAAGGCCAGGAAATTCGGGGGGGGGGGGGGGGAGTACTTTTCAAAATGGCCACAATTTACACCAGAATCACCAATCTCACCCAAAGCGGAAACACAAGCCCATTATGTTTCAGATCTTGGATTTCAAAACATTGCAGGAGTGATGGCTTCCCGATTTTATTCCAGTTAATTCTGAGAATTTTGGGTGGTGTACAAGGCGGTGTGGCAGTTAAATCGGGGATCCGGGACGACGACTCAGAGAAGAGGTCAGGAGGGACGTACCTTTCCGCCCTTTCCCTCCCAGGTTGGCTGCCATCTCCGCTAGATAATAATAATCTTTTATTGTCACACGTATGCAGTTACTATGAAAAGGCCCTAGTCGCCACCTTCCGGAGCCTGTTCATAGAGGAATTGAACCCGCGCTTGCTGGCCTTGTTCTGCATAAACCAGCTGTCTAGCCCACTGAGCTAAACTGGTCATTTGCCAGTTGGAAGGTTGGGCTCATAGCAAAGTCATAGGAGGGAAATCACAGCTGCTATTTATAGTCGAGACTTTCAACAAAGATCCTCTCCACCTGATTTTACTTCCACATCACCAACAAATCAATGTTTTTTCTTTAGCTGAATCTAGGCCATAGTTTCTCCAGCCATGGTATAAAAGTTCCTGTTCTACAGAAGGTTACCTTAGTTAACATCACACCAGCAAAGGGGCAGCACGGTGGCGCAGTGGTTAGCACTGCTGCCTCATGGCGCCGAGGTCCCAGGTTCGATCCCGGCTCTGGGTCACTGTCCGTGTGGAGTTTGCACATTCTCCCCGTGTTTGCGTGGGTTTCGCCCCCACAACCCAAAGATGTGCAGGCTAGGTGGATTGGCCATGCTTAATTGGCCCTTAATTGGAAACAAATTATGAAACAGAGCATCACGCAAGCCACACCAACCTTTTTTCCAAAGCAGCCTGACCTGGTGGTAAGTGAGTGAGTGCAGTTGATAAAGACGGTTGAAGGACATAGACTAATAGGATAGAGACTGGGTCAGAGATTGGGCTGATGCAGTTCTTTTTGAAAATAAATTTAGAGTACCCAATTGGTTTTTTTCCAAATTAAGGGCAATTTAGTGTGGCCAATCCACCTACCCTGCACATTTTTGTGTTTTGGGGGCGAAGCCCACGCAAACACGGGGAGAATGTGCAAACTCCACACGGATAGTGACCCGTGGCCAGTAGTGAACCTGGGTCCTCAGCGCCATAAGGCAGCAGAGCTAACCACTGCGCCATTGTGCTGCCCTAGGGCAAATGCAGTTCAATGTCGAAAAATGTGAAGTGATAGATTAGGAAAAAGAAATAAAGACTCAGCAATGTAAGATGCAAGAGAGCAGAGGAATCGTATTGTGCAGATATCCACCTCTTCCTCCATGTGCCATGCCCGAGGAGGGCATTGGCAACCATGGACTTCCATTGAAATGATCCAGGTTTCTGTTGGTGCAGATACACGGACCCTTAAAAAGGTGGAGCACGGGACCATAAAAATAGAGAACTAAACCCTTGGTGTGTCTAGAAGTATAGAATGCAAAGGGAAGGATATTGGCATTTTACAGACCACAATTAGACTATTTGGAATTACTGTGCGGATTTGTGCACCCTCAAAGAGAAATGATGTCGAAGTGACATAAATGGTGCATTGTAATTTCACCACTGAGGGCAGAATTAGGAAAAGGGACATGGGAAGTTTGGGCTTTTTCACTAATGCAACAAAGAGTGATCATATAATCAACAGTGCAGAAGAAGGCCATTCAGTCCATCGAGTCTGCACCGGCCCTTTGAAAGAGCATCCTACTCAAGCCCATGCCTCCATCCTATCCCAGTAACCCCACCTAACCTTTTTGGACACTAAGGGCAATTTAGCATGGCCAATCCACCTAACCTGCACATCTTTGGACTGTGGGAGGAAACCAGAGCACCCAGAGGAAACCCACGCAGACACAGGGAGAACGTGCAGACTCTGCACAGACAGTGACCCAAGCCAGGAATCGAACCTGGGATCCTGGAGCTGTGAAGCAACCGTGCTAACCACTGTGCTACTGTGCTGCCCGTGTTGAGTACGTGGGATAATTTTTACATGTGTAGGAGAGTCTGCGTGCTTGGGAGAGTCTCTATGTGCGTAGGAGTGTCTGTCAGGGGTGGCACGGTGGTGCAGTAGTTAGCACTGCTGCCTCACAGCGCTGAGGATCCGGGTTTGCTCCTGGCCTCGAGCCAATGTCTGGATCGAGTTTGCAATTTGCCCCGTGTCTGCGTGGGTCTCACCCCACAACCCAAAGATTTGCAGGGCAGTTGGATTGACCACACTAAATTGCCCCTTAATTGAAAAAAAAAAATTAGACACACAAAATTAATTTTTAAAAAGAGTGTCTGTTGTGCGTGGGAGAGTTTGTGAGTGTCGGAGACTCTGTACTTGGGTAAGAGAGTCAGCTTGCGTAGCAGAGTCTGTCCTTGCACGGGAGAGTCTGCATGTGGGTATAGAATCTGAACATGCTTGGGAGAGTCTGGTTGCATTGAAGGGTCTGTATGAGAGGGGGAGTCCGTGCACGCGTAGCAGTCTTTGCTTGCGGGGGAGAGTCTGTGTGCGCGGGAGAGATTCAGTGCGTGGGGGAGAGTCTGCGCATGCGGGGGAGAATCTATGTGTGCGGGATTGTGCATGTGGGGGAGAGTCTGCATACGGGGGAAGGGTCTGTACGTGCGAGGGAGAGTCTGCGTGTGCGGGAGAGATTCAATGCGTGCGGGGAAGAGTGTGCGTTTGGGGGAGAGTCTGTACATGCGAGGGAGAGTCTGCGTGCAGGGGAGAGTCTGCGTGTGCAGGAGAGATTCAATACGTGTGGGGAAGAGTCTGTGTGTGCGGGGGAGAGTCTGCACGTGCGGGGGAGAGTCTGCGTGCAGGGGAGAGTCTGCGTGTGCAGGAGAGATTCAATACGTGTGGGGAAGAGTCTGTGTGTGCGGGGGAGAGTTTGCACATGCAGTGGAGAGTCTGCGTGCAGGGGCGAATCTGCGTGTGCAGGGGAGAGTTTGAGCATGTGGGGGAGAGTCTGCATGCGGGGGAGAGTCTGTACGTGCGGGGGAGAGTCTGCGTGTGCAGGGGAGAGTCTGCGTGCAGGGGAGAGTCTGTGCGTGTGGGGGAGAGTCTGCATGCGGGGGAGAATCTGTGCAGGGGAGAGTCTGAATGTGGGGGAGAGTGTGTGTACGGGGAGCGTCTGTGCATTTGGGGGAGAGTCTGTGTGTGGGAGAGAGTCTGCGTGCAGGGGAGAGTCTGCGTGTGCGGGAGCGATTCAGTTTGTGTGCGGGAGAGTTTGTGCATGTGGGGGAAAATGTGTGAGCGGGGGAGAGTTTGTGCATGTGGGGGAGAATCTGCATGCGGGGGAGAGTCTGTGCATGCGGGGGAGAGTCTGCATGCGGGGGAGAGTCTGTACGTGCAGGGTAGAGTCTGCGTGCGGGGGAGAGTCTGCGTGCGCGGGGGAGAGTCTGTGCGTGCGGGAGAGAGTTTACATGCGGGGGAGAGTCTGCGTGTAGGGGAGAGTCTGTGCGTTGTAGCTAACTTTGGTTGACTCTTAATTCGTAATTTGCTCTGTTTCTATAATCTTTGCTCTAGAGTCGCCAGATATCTTTATGATACCGCCACAAGGTTCAAGTTCAAGTAATGATCAATAACTCAACACACCAATTAGTAAGATTCAAATCAAAACACATTTATTATATACAGTAAGTCACTACTTATGCATATAACTCTACTTTCTAGACTTTCTATCACTAAAAGGCCTATACTTAGCTTCGGACTGGCCCACCAGGTCAGGGGAACAAATGGCCTTTCGTTCAGGTCCTGAGTCTGCAGGATTCAAAAGCTGGTATGGACTGGTAGCTCGGAGCGCCTATCTCGTAGCGAGCGTTGACTGGAGACTTACTTGGTTGGTGCGGCAACTGGGCAGTTCACTCTCAGGGGTTGATTCGCGTTGTTGAGTGACCCTGCCAAGAAGACCGATTTGAACTTGGGGACTTTACTTTATAGTCCCCAGGGGCTTCCCACCCTTCGGGGCGGACCACGTACCTGGTTCCAAGTGATTGGACTGCGTTCCGATCACTGGGATCGATTTCCCCAATACTGGAGTTGTTCCCTGATCGCTGGGCGGTCCCCAAGTGTCCGTTGACCTTCCTTTGTCTTGGCTCCTGCTGGCGCCGAGGAGTCTGGCTTGGCCTTATTCACCTGAAGTGTTTCAATTGTGCCCGGGGATCGCTCATTAGTATGCAGATGGCTGCTGGTTTCAGTGCTGTCTGGGCTTTTGCAAGTTCTAATACACAGGATTTCTGCACTTGCTAGTTTTTGCCTGTGTTGGCTGAATTTCCCTGTAGTCTTTGCGGTTCTCCATTTTAAGTCGGGAAGTGGCCAACCCAGATGGCTACAGCGTGCGTGGGAAAGGCTGCATGCGGGAGAGAGTCTGCTTGCTTGGGGGAGAGTCTGTGTGTGTTGGGGAGAGTCTGTGTGTACGGGGGAGAGTCTGTGTGTTTGGGGGAGAGTCTGTGTGTGCAGGAGAGAATCTGTATCAGGGTGGGTCTGCGTGCGGGGGAGAGTCTGTGTGTGAGTAGGGGAGAGTCTGCTCGTGCGGGGGAGAGTTTGCTAGTGGGGGAGAGTCTGTGTGTTTGGGGGAGAGTCTGTGTGTGCGGGAAAGAATCTGTATCAGGGTGGGTCTGCATGCGGGGGAGAGTCTGTGTGTGCAGGGGAGAGTTTGCTAGTGGGGGAGAGTCTGTGTGTGCAGGGGAGAGTCTGTGCATGCGGGGAGAATCTGCGCGTGCGGGGAGAATCTGTGCATGTGGGGGAGAGTCTGCATGCAGGTGAGAGTCTGTGCGTGTGGGGGAGAGTCTGCATGCGGGGGAGAGTCTGCATGCGGGGGAGAGTCTATGCGTGTGGGGAGTGTTTATGTGTGGGGGAGAGTCTGTGCATGCGGGGGAGAGCCTACGTGTGGGGGAGAGTCTGTGCATGCGAGGGAGAGTATGTGTGGGGGAGAGTGTGCGTGCTGGGGAGAATGTGTGTGAGGGGGAGCGTATGTGCATGCGGGGGAGAGTCTGCTTGTGGGGGAGAGTCTACATGGGGGGGAGAGTCTCTGCGTGCTGGGGAGAGTATGTGTGGGGGAGAGTCTGTGCGTGCTGGGGAGAGTCTGTGCATGCGGGGGAGAGTCTGCTTGTGGGGGAAAGTCTGTGTGTGAGGGGGAAGGCGTGAATGCGAGAGTGTGTGTGTGTGAGTGAATCTGTATGAGCGCATGCATGTACGTGCATTGCATAATCTGTTGAATGCCGACGTAGGAAAACCTTTATAAATTTTACATACCAAATGTTATTAATGAGTATTACAGAAACATAAATAGCTCTTGGCATATGTGGTTCAGTGATTAGAATTGGGCTTTTAGCCAGTTGGCACCCGCTCCCCGCCCATTGCTTAAATTTATTGACATTCCCGTCTCCTGTAGTGTGCCCTCATGACTAATTTGCCTAATCCAAACTAACAGGTTAATTGTACCATCTATCCTTCTCACAATACAGCAAATTAATCTGAACACAGAGTTTCAGGTGGGGCTGGAGCAGTGCCTGTACAGACTCAGAATCACTTCCTAACATTTACATTCTCTATTCCTGTGGCTGTGCAACCGTGATCCTATTTTATCCACTGTGGGCTGGATTCTCTGCCGGCAGGATGCTCCGGTTTGCCAGCAGCCCGGAGGTTTCCTGACGGCATGGAGCTGCCCCACAATGGGAAACCCCACTGACCAGCCGGCGTAACGGAGCATTCCGCGGGTAGGGAGAAACAGAAATGTGGCGCACGGAGAGTCCAGCCCTCCATTTTTGCTGTGCCCTGTGCTGTTGGCTTTAGGAACCTCATTCATTCTGCGTTGTGTCCTACAACGGCAACTTGTAGATCTAACTTGTAGATCTTGTAGATTGGAATAAAATTATGAAAACGCTCAGCAAGCCCAGCAGAATCCTGTGGACATCAGCCTGAAATGCTGGGCGCGATCTAACCAAAATAAAACAGTGTCATTCTGGGTGGGAATAGGCTGGAGCCGCGGGTACGACCCCTCTATCTATCGGTACTCTGTCTTGTTTACGTGCCCCAACGGGAAACGCCCTGCCGAGGCCGCACTTTACTGTGGTTCATGCACTGAGGAGGTCCGACAAGCAGAGTTTCTCAGTGCAGGAAGGGATCAGGGCGACATTTTCTAAATGGTGCTCCGATCTCACGACCGCCTGATGCAACCCCTGGACCCCCCCCCCCAATGCCCCACTCAACTGCCGGGGGGTCCTCGGGCAGCACGGTAGCACAAGTGGATAGCACTGTGGCTTCACAGCGCCAGGGTCCCAGGTTCGATTCCCCGCTGGGTCACTGTCTGTGCGGAGTCTGCACGTTCTCCCCGTGTCTGCGTGGGTTTCCTCCGGGTGCTCCGGTTTCCTCCCACAGTCCAAAGACGTGCAGGTTAGGTGGATTGGCCATGCTAAAAATTGCCCGTAGTGTCCATAAGGGTTGGGAGGGGTTATTGGGTTGCGGGGATAGGGTGGAAGTGAGGGATTAATGTGGGTCGGTGCAGACTCGATGGGCCGAATGGCCTCCTTCTGCACTGTATGTTCTATGTAATCTATGTAAAACCCCGCACCCTGCCACCTGTGGGCATGTAACACCCAGTGGCAGTGCCACCCAGGTACCTGGGTGGCACCAGCAGTGCCACCTTGCCCAGAAGCCGACCACCCGGGGGCCTTCGATCGTCTGGTGCTGTTCCACCTGGTCTCTGTGGGGTGAAGGGCGCCCGGCTGGACTCCTCTGTGAGGCTGGGAGATGCCGCGTGGATCCAGCAAAGGCAGAGGGAAGTCGGCTTCTAAACTGACTTCCCTCTAGGAGGCTGCATCCCACCCATTGTGGGCGGGATCCAGATTGTGATGCCTTCTCGTGAGGCATGCCGATTGTCAGGAATGCCGGGGGAGGCCTCTCTCGGCATCTATCGGCCACTTCGCGCCACCGTTTGGGCTCAACGCAGCTTGTAAATTGCGCCTGTTAACTCTATTTCTCCCTACAGATGCTGTCAGGCCTGCTGAGAATTTCTGACATCTTCTGTTTTGCTTTCATATTTCCAGTATCACGGAATCATTTTGGCTTTTTATTTTCACATATATATGGCACCTTTTTAAAAAACATATTTTTATTGTTAGTTTCCAGCTTTTACAGAGTAACAGCTCAATCTATGGCGTACCTGGTATTTATGTATAAAGTCGCTTCTTATTTACAGAGATATTTACATGTGGTTTCCCCTTCTGCCTTTCCCCTCTCCCCTCCGATATGGCACCTTTCATGTAATAAAACATCCCAAAGGCATTTCCTTTAAGTAATGGGAGCAGGAGTCGGCCATTTGGCCCTTTGAGCCTGCTCAGACATTCAATAAGATCATGGCCGATCTGATTGTGATCTTAATTCCACTTGTCTGCCCGCTCCCATAACCCTTAACTTCCTTGTAAATCCACAGTCTATCTAACTCAGTCTTCGGTATCCTCACTGACCCAACCCTCCACTGGTCTCTGCGGAAGAGAATTCCAAAGATTAATGATCCCCTGAGAGAAGAAATTGGATTGATTTATTGTCACGTGTACCGAGGTACAGTGAAAAGTATTTTTCTGCGAGCGGCTCAACAGATCATTAAATACATGGGAAGAAAAGGGAATAACAGAAAATACATAATAGGGCAACACAACATATACAATGTAACTACATAAGCACTGGCATCGGATGAAGCATACAGGGTGTAGTGTTAATGAGGTCAGACCATAAGAGGGTCATTCAGGAGTCTGGTAACAGCGGGGAAGAAGCTGTTTTTGAGTCTGTTCGTGCGTGTTCTCAGACTTTTGTATCTCTCCTCATCTTCGTCTCAAATTGCTCTCTGTCTCTCTCTCTGTCTCTCTCTCTCTGCCCTCCATCCCCGCAGTTCTGTATTCCCCCACGAGGGAAGATACACTTGCAGCATCAACGCCATTGAGTCCCCTCACAATCTTACATGTTTGAATAAGACAGCAAGCTTCGGTCAGAGAGGGAGGTTTTGAGGGGCAATCTGAAAGGAGGAATAAAAGAGGCGGACAGGGGCAGCGAGTGAGGTCCTGGAGCATTAAAATGTCCAGTGGAAGTAATGTCATTCAACTGATTTTAAAAAAAAATTCAAATTAAGGGGCAATCTAGCGTGGCCAATCCACCTAGCCTGCACATCTTTGTGTTGTGGGGGCGAAACCCACGCAAACACGGGGAGAATGTGCAAACTCCACACGGACAGTGACCCAGAGCCGGGATCGAACCCGGGTCCTTGGCGATGTAAGGCAGCAGTGCTAACCATACTGATCCCTGAAAGTTGCCACTCAGGTTGAGAGGGTTGTTAAGAAGGCGTACGGTGTGTTAGCTTTTATTGGTAGAGGGATTGAGTTTCGGAGCCATGAGGCCATGTTGCAGCTGTACAAAACTCTGGTGCGGCCGCATTTGGAGTATTGCGTGCAATTCTGGTCGCCGCATTATAGGAAGGATGTGGAAGCGTTGGAAAGGGTGCAGAGGAGATTTACCAGAATGTTGCCTGGTATGGAGGGAAGATCTTATGAGGAAAGGCTGAGGGACTTGAGGCTGTTTTCGTTAGAGAGAAGAAGGTTAAGAGATGACTTAACTGAGGCATACAAGATGATCAGAGGATTGGATAGGGTGGTCAGTGAGAGCCTTTTTCCTCGGATGGTGATGGCTAGCACAAGGGGACATAGCTTTAAATTGAGGGTAGATAGATATAGGACAGATGTCAGAGGTAGGTTCTTTACCCAGAGAGTAGTAAGGGCGTGGAATGCCCTGCCTGCAACAGTCGTGGACTCGCCAACACTAAGGGCATTCGAATGATCATTGGATAGACATATGGACGATAAGGGAATAGTGTAGATGGGCTTTAGAGTGGTTTCACAGGTCCGCACAACATCGAGGGCCGAAGGGCTTGTACTGCGCTGTAATGTTCTATTCTATTCTACTGCCCATCGTGCCGCCCAAGTCATTACTTTTTGAGCACATTAAATGACACCTGGTCAGCCCAGGTTCCCTATCAATCCAGGTCATTTTCAGTTTGATAACCCCATTACAAAGAACAAAGAACAAAGAAATGTACAGCACAGGAACAGGCCCTTCGGCCCTCCAAGCCCGTGCCGACCATACTGCCCGACTAAACTACAATCTTCTACACTTCCTGGGTCCGTATCCTTCTATTCCCATCCTATTCATATATTTGTCAAGATGCCCCTTAAATGTCCCTATCGTCCCTGCTTCCACTACCTCCTCCGGTAGTGAGTTCCAGGCACCCACTACCCTCTGCGTAAAAAACTTGCCTCGTACATCTACTCTAAACCTTGCCCCTCTCACCTTAAACCTATGCCCCCTAGTAATTGACCCCTCTACCCTGGGGAAAAGCCTCTGACTATCCACTCTGTCTATGCCCCTCATAATTTTGTATACCTCTATCAGGTCGCCCCTCAACCTCCTTCGTTCCAGTGAGAACAAACCGAGTTTATTCAATCGCTCCTCATAGCTTATGCCCTCCATACCAGGCAACATTCTGGTAAATCTCTTCTGCACCCTCTCTAAAGCCTCCACATCCTTCTGGTAGTGTGGCGACCAGAATTGAACGCTATACTCCAAGTGTGGCCTAACTAAGGTTCTATACAGCTGCAACATGACTTGCCAATTCTTATACTCAATGCCCCGGCCAATGAAGGCAAGCATGCCGTATGCCTTCTTGACTACCTTCTCCACCTGTGTTGCCCCTTTCAATGACCTGTGGACCTGTACTCCTAGATCTCTTTGACTTTCAATACTCTTGAGGGTTCTACCATTCACTGTATATTCCCTACCTGCATTAGCCCTTCCAAAATGCATTACCTCACATTTGTCCGGATTAAACTCCATCTGCCATCTCTCCGCCCAAGTCTCCAGACAATCTAAATCCTGCTGTATCCTCAGACAGTCCTCATCGCTATCCGCAATTCCACCAACCTTTGTGTCGTCTGCAAACTTACTAATCAGACCAGTTACATTTTCCACCAAATCATTTATATATACTACAAAGAGCAAAGGTCCCAGCACTGATCCCTGTGGAACACCACTGGTCACAGCCCTCCAATTAGAAAAGCATCCCTCCATTGCTACCCTCTGCCTTCTATGGCCTAGCCAGTTCTGTATCCACCTTGCCAGTTCACCCCTGATCCCGTGTGACTTCGCCTTTTGTACTAGTCTACCATGAGGGACCTTGTCAAAGGCATTACTGAAGTCCATATAGACAACATCTACTGCCCTACCTGCATCAATCATCTTAGTGACCTCCTCGAAAAACTCTATCAAGTTAGTGAGACACGACCTCCCCTTCACAAAACCGTGCTGCCTCTCACTAATACGTCCATTTGCTTCCAAATG
The DNA here is from genome assembly GCF_047496885.1 of Scyliorhinus torazame. Taxonomy (NCBI): domain Eukaryota; kingdom Metazoa; phylum Chordata; class Chondrichthyes; order Carcharhiniformes; family Scyliorhinidae; genus Scyliorhinus; species Scyliorhinus torazame. Next base: position 219,447,568 of record NC_092717.1, on the reverse strand, counting down.
GGAGTAGATCCTGTCTCGAAGAATTCTCTCCAGTAATTTCCCTACCACTGAAGTAAGGCTCACCGGCCTGTAGTTCCCGGGATTATCCTTGCTACCCTTCTTAAACAGAGGAACAACATTGGCTATTCTCCAGTCCTCCGGGACACCCCCTGAAGACAGCGAGGATCCAAAGATTTCTGTCAAGGCCTCAGCAATTTCCTCTCCAGCCTCCTTCAGTATTCTGGGGTAGATCCCATCAGGCCCTGGGTACTTATCTACCTTAATATTTTTTAAGACACCCAACACCTCGTCTTTTTGGATCACAATGTGACCCAGGCTATCTACACCCCCTTCTCCAGACTCAACATCTACCAATTCCTTCTCTTTGGTGAATACTGATGCAAAGTATTCATTTAGTACCTCGCCCATTTCCTCTGGCTCCACACATAGATTCCCTTGCCTATCCTTCAGTGGGCCAACCCTTTCCCTGGCTACCCTCTTGCTTTTTATGTACGTGTAAAAAGCCTTGGGATTTTCCTTAACCCTATTTGCCAATGACTTTTCATGACCCCTTCTAGCCCTCCTGACTCCTTGCTTAAGTTCCTTCCTACTTTCCTTATATGCCACACAGGCTTCGTCTGTTCCCAGCCTTTTAGCCCTGACAAATGCCTCCTTTTTCTTTTTGACGAGGCCTACAATATCACTCGTCATCCAAGGTTCCCGAAAATTGCCGTATTTATCTTTCTTCCTCACAGGAACATGCCTGTCCTGTATTCCTTTCAACTGATACTTGAAAGCCTCCCACATGTCAGATGTTGATTTGCCCTCAAACATCCGCCCCCAATCTATGTTCTTCAGTTCCCGCCTAATATTGTTATAATTAGCCTTCCCCCAATTTAGCACATTCATCCTCGGACCACTCTTATCCTTGTCCACCAGTACTTTAAAACTTACTGAATTGTGGTCACTGTTACCGAAATGCTCCCCTACTGAAACATCTACCACCTGGCCGGGCTCATTCCCCAATACCAGGTCCAGTACCGCCCCTTCCCTAGTTGGACTGTTTACATATTGTTTTAAGAAGCCCTCCTGGATGCTCCTTACAAACTCCGCCGCGTCTAAGCCCCTGGCACTAAGTGAGTCCCAGTCAATATTGGGGAAGTTGAAGTCTCCCATCACCACAACCCTGTTGTTTTTACTCTTTTCCAAAATCTGTCTACCTATCTGCTCCTCTATCTCCCGCTGGCTGTTGGGAGGCCTGTAGTAAACCCCCAACATTGTGACTGCACCCTTCTTATTCCTGATCTCTACCCATATAGCCTCACTGCCCTCTGAGGTGTCCTCTCGCAGTATAGCTGTGATATTCTCCTGAACAAGTAGCGCAACTCCGCCTCCCCTTTTACATCCCCCTCTATCCCGCCTGAAACATCTAAATCCTGGAACGTTTAGCTGCCAATCCTGCCCTTCCCTCAACCAGGTCTCTGTAATGGCAACAACATCATAGTTCCAAGTAGTAATCCAAGCTCTAAGTTCATCTGCCTTACCCGTAATGCTCCTTGCATTAAAACATATGCACTTCAGGCCACCAGACCCGCTGTGTTCAGCAACTTCTCCCCGTCTGCTCTGCCTCAGAGCCACACTGTCCCTATTCCCTAGTTCTCCCTCAATGCTCTCACCTTCTGACCTATTGCTCCCGTGCCCACCCCCCTGCCATACTAGTTTAAACCCTCCCGTGTGACACTAGCAAACCTCGCGGCCAGGATATTTATGCCTCTCCGGTTTAGATGCAACCCGTCCATCTTATACAGGTCACACCTGCCCCGGAAGAGCTCCCAGTGGTCCAGATAACGGAAACCCTCCCTCCTACACCAGCTGTTTAGCCACGTGTTTGTCTGCTCTATCTTCCTATTTCTAGCCTCACTGGCACGTGGCACAGGGAGTAATCCCGAGATTACAACCCTCGAGGTCCTGTCTTTTAACTTTCTGCCTAGCTCCCTGAACTCCTGCTGCAGGACCTCATGCCCCTTCCTGCCTATGTCGTTAGTACCAATATGTACAACGACCTCTGCCTGTTTGCCCTCCCCCTTCAGGATTCCCTCTACCCGTTCGGAGACATCCTGGACCCTGGCACCAGGGAGGCAACATACCATCTTGGAGTTTCTTTCACGTCCACAGAAGCGCCTATCTGCCCCTGACTATAGAGTCCCCTATTACTATTACTCTTCTGCGCTTTGACCCTCCTTTCTGAACATCAGAGCCAGCCGTGGTGCCACTGCTCTGGCTGCTGCTGTTTTCCCCTGATAGGCTATCCCCCCCGACAGTATCCAAAGGGGTATATCTGTTCGAGAGGGGGACAACCACAGGGGATTCCTGCACTGACTGCCTGCCCTTTCTGGTGGTCACCCATTTCTCTGCCTGCACCTTGGGTGTGACCACATTTACATAACTGCGATCTATGACGCTTTCCGCCACCTGCATGCTCCTAAGTGCATCCAATTGCTGCTCCAACCGAACCATGCGGTCTGTGAGGAGCTGCAGTTGGGTGCACTCTCTGCAGATGAAGCCATCCGGGACGCTGGAAGCCTCCCGGACCTGCCACATCTCACAGTCAGAGCACAGCACCCCTCTAACTGACATTGCGTCAATTAATTAAAATTAAAATTTGTCTTTTTTTTAAAAATACTTTTTTTTTAAATTGCAAAGTTACTGTCAACTATCTGTTTCCTAGCACTAGATTTCTAATAGAAATGCGATAGCTAACTATAATACTCTCCGATCTCTGGCTTAGATATCCTCTAAATTATAATTAAGTTATTATGTTTAATTAGTTCCCAAATACTCAAATTTTTTTTTTAAAATTTAGGTTAGAATCCCAACCAGCCACTCAGGTCACAGCTTTTCTGTGATGTCACTTCAGTTTCCCCCGACACACACAATTTGAAAAAAGGTATAAATGTAAAAATCACTTACTTACCTTCTGAGTGTCTGAGATGTTCTCAGGTTCTCTCGCTGACAGAGACTGCTCCTCCACCTCCGATCCTTGACCTGCACAATGCTAATAATATAATAATATAATATGGCACTTACCTTACACCAATGGGTCTTATTATTAGGTTAGAGGAGGAGGGCGGGTGGGAGACACTACACGTGTAGTGTCTCGGGTTTCCTCTCCACCAGAATTTATTGGTTTGGGGGGGGGGGGGGGGGGGGGGGGACTTGCCAGAGGTCGAACTTCCGGTTCCCGCCTTATATAAAAACAAATAAAACAGAAAAGAAGAACAGACACGGGACCAGGCAAGGCTTTTTAAATTCACTACTCACCTCCAAGAAGACCTAGAGGCCTTCCAAGTTTGTGTTAAGTAATGGGTGAAGAGACATTCCAATTAGTTGTCTCATTTATGTTAAGGATCCAATAATTGACACTGATATGTAAAGGGGCTTCAGGTGGCCTTTGTGTCAGGTGATGTGATGTTAGAGTTTTGTGCAGAGTCTGTTAAAGTGAATTAAAGGTGTTTGTGGAAAAGGAGCAGAACCTTTGACTCTTTATATAACAGCAGCTAAACGTATAACAGTTTGGTGTCATGTACAAAAAAGGACTTTGTTTTTGGCCCAATTAACAAAACTATTTATGTTTATTGTCAATGCCTCAGGTCTAGCTGTAAACCATTAGTTACCTCCTCCCCTGCTGATGCAGCTCCACAGCTTTCTCTGCTTCGGCAGGGTAATCGGGCCATCCATGTTTGAGTGAAGAGTCATCGTTGGGAAGATCGGTCCTCCCCGCTAAAGTAGAATGGTATCCCGTACTTGGCCTTTAGGCTAGGATTAGACATGCAGCACTCCTCCATCTTGGAAAAACACATCTCAGAGTATTAAATGAGAAAAGACCAGCATACCCATTGACCTCCTTTATTCCCCGACCGTTTGTCACCTGATGAATTGTGCAGTTAACCTCCTCAGGAAACATAGTCAAAATGGAGCAGCTAATGAAGGCTCGCTTTTGGAGCTGGCTAGCTGATAATTTCTCCTCCGTTCAACATAGAGAATTTCTTTATAACCCAGGAACGCAATGACTTTTGATCAGTAACCCACAGCAGCGCAATCTTTTCTGAGGGATTAATTTCAATTTTGGTGGTGGGAGGGTGCAGAGGTGGTGGGTAAGTGATTCAGCCAATCAGGTGGCTATTAGCCAATCTCAACAGTGTCTGAGGTGTTCTCTGATTCAAGTGCAAATCTATTAGGATATTTGAGTTTTGAGTGGATGTGAAAACGTTTACTGTTATACTGGCTACAACTCGCCAAAGTCTTGGAACAAAAGCCATGAGAAAATCTTTGGACAGAATAGTCTAAATTATGCAGGCAAGGAAGTTTTTCTTATAATTGATGAAAAACAGCTTGATTCAGAATAATAACTTGCTTTCGCTGGCTTTGAAAGCAGACCAAGGCAGGCCAGCAGCACGGTTCAATTCCCATAACAGCCTCCCCGAACAGGCACTGGAATGTGGCGACTAGGGGCTTTTCACAGTAACTTCATTGAAGCCTACTTGTGACAATGAGCGATTTTCATTTCATTTCATATTCAGCATGTTAATAGGCAGACTAAAACAATGATCGCTATTATCTGCTCAATTCAGCTTTTCTGGTAACAAGAACAATATGAATTTATATAGCGCCTTAACATTGTGATGCACATCACAGGAGTCTGATTGGCTTAAAACATTGACTGCAAGCCAGCAAAGGTCATTCCCCTTCATTTGGTCTACGAGACGGGCCAGATTTAGCTCGTACAGCCGATCCCATTCCCGCGCTACCTGGATGCCTAGGCACCGAAAGCTTCCCCCCCTTCCCCCGGACCAGCCCGTTCCAGCCCTTTGCGGCTCTCAACGCAATTGCCAGTGGTTCTATGGCCAGTGCAAACAACAGCGGGGAGCGCGGGCATCCCTGCCTAATCCCCTGGTGCAGCCTAAAAAAGCCCGATGTCAGCTTGTTCGTCCGAACACTCGCCACGTACACGCCTGATACAGCAGCCTGACCCAGTCAATGAAGCCCCGCCCAAATCCAAACCGCCCCAGTACCCCCCACAGATAATCCCATCCCACCTGGTCAAATGCCTTCTCTGCGTCCATTACGACCACTACCTCTACGTCCCTACCCTCTGGGGGCATCATAATTACATTCAACAGCCTTCTTACGTTGGCCGCCAACTGCCTCCCCTTAACAAATCCCATCTGGTCCTCCCCAATCATGTCCTGAACGCAGTCTTCTATCCATGAGGACCAGATCTTAGCCAACAATTTGGCGTCTACATTTAGTAGGGAGGTCGATCTGTAGGACCTGCACAGTTCCGGGTCCTTATCTCGCTTCAGGATTAATGAGAAAATGGCATGTGACATGATCAGGGGAAGCCCCCCTCTCTTCCTTGCCTCATTAAATGTCCTCATCAGTAGTGATTCCAGCATCCCAGAGAACGTTTTGTAAAACTCCACGGCGTACCCATCCAGTCCCGGAATTTCACCTGACTGCAAGGCCTTCAGCCCATCTGTTATCTCTTCCAACCCAATCGGGGTCCCCAGCCCTTCTACCAAGTTTTCATCAACCTTCGGAAACTTCACCCCGAAGAATTGTCTCATCCCCTCCGGGCCAGCTGGGGATTCTGGCTCATACTGCCTGCTGTAGAATTCCTCGACTGCCTTATTGACCCCAGCTGAATCTCCGACCAGTTTCCCATCATTGCCCCTTACTTTCCCAATCTCCCTGGCCGCCTCTAAGCTGCTGTGCAAGCATTGCACTGGCCTTCTCCCCAAATTCATAGATCGGCCCCCTAGCCTTCCTCAGCTGCTCCACCGCCTTCCCTGTAGTTAACAAGCCAAACGCCGCCTGTAGCCTCTATCTTTCCCTTAGAAGCCCTGCCTCTGGGGTCTCTGCATACCTCCTGTCGACCTGTAGTATCTCCTTTATCAGTCGGTCCGTCTCTGCTCTGCCTGTCTTCTCCCTGTGGGCCCGTATCGAGATCAGCTCCCCTCTAACCACCGCCTTCAATGCCAGACCACCGCAGCCGAAACTTCCCCCGTGTCGTCGACTTCCAGATATTTCTGGATACATTTCATCAGCCGTCCACACACCTCCTCATCAGCTAAAAGTCCCACGTCCAGCCTCCAGTGCGGGCGCTGGCTACTCTGCTTACTCACCTGTAGGTCAACCCAGTGCAGGGCATGATCCGAGATCGTAATCACTGAATACTCAGTGCCCACTACCCCCGTCAGTAAGGCCCTGTTCAGGATAACAAAGTCAATCCGAGAGTACACTTTATGCACGTGCGAGTAGAAGGAAAACTCCTTCACTCTCGACGGCCCTAATCTCCATGGGTCCACCCTCCCCCCCATCTGCTCCCCCCCCATCAACCTTTAACTCCTTTGCCATTGCCGGCACCCTGCCTGTCCTTGAGCTAGATCGGTTGAGCCCTGGGTTAACGACTGTGTTGAATTCCCCCCCCCCATAACCAACCTATGCGAATCCAGGTCCAGGATCTTCCCCAACATCCTCCTTATGAACTCCAGATCATCCCAATTCGGCGCGTACACATTCACGAGTCCCACCGGCAGCCCCTCCAGCTTTCCACTGACCATCATGTACCGACCCTCCACGTCCGCAACTATTCTTCCCGCTTCGAATGATACTGGCTTATTAATCAGGATCGCGACCTCTCTAGTCTTAGAGTCCAGCCCGGAGTGGAAAATCTGTCCGCCCCATCCCTTCCTTCATCTGATGTGGTCAGTTACTCAGAGGTGCATCTCCTGCAACATTGCCACATCCGCCTTCAGTCCCCTCAAAGGCGTGACCATGCATGCCCTCTTAAGCGGCCCATTTGGCCCTCTTACATTCCATGTCATCAGCTATTGCCCCACAGCAAAAATCCCTCCCCCCTCAGTGGAACATATCCCCCCCTCTCACCCTAGTAACAGCACAATACACACAGCCCCCTCTAACAAGCATACTATCTGCTCACCCCCCACTGCGCTTCTGTGAGCTAGCCTGCCCAGCGAGCTTGGTGGCCCCTGCCATGGCGCCAGCCATTTTCCCACCTATTGTTCCCCGCTCGGACACACATATGCAAATGTAAACAATCCCAACCCAGTTGCCCAAAAGAAAAACACAAAGAAAATCAAAAAGAAGATCCATCATCTAACATTCTCACCTCCATCCCCCATCAGTGTAAATGCAAATTTAACTCAAGCAGCTCGTCCACAGACCCCAAACCAATACAAAAGGCATTAAAAGTAGCATCCAAAGATAAAAACTTATTATTTAAAAAAAATAACTAAAAAGAAGAGAAAGAATAAAAGCCACATGAGCACTGCAGCAAAGTTCAGTCCAAACACCTCAGTTTGCTGCCAGCCCTTTCCTTCTCGCGAAGTCCATCGCTTCCTCGGGCGACTCGAAGTAGAAATGTTGCTCTTCGTGCGTAACCCAAAGACGGGCCAGGTACAGTAGTTCAAACTTCACCTTCTCCTTAAAAAGGGTCGACTTTATCTGGTTGAACCCTGGTCTTCTCCTGGCCACGTTCGTGCTCAGATCCTGATATATACGCAGGACACTGTTCTCCCATTTACAGCTCCGCATCTGCCTGGCTCACCGTAGAATGTACTCCTTGTCCAGGTCCCTGTGGAATCTCACCGCCATTGCTCTCGGGGGGGGGGGGGGGGGGGGTCACCCACACGCGGCTTCCTCGCTAGCACTCTGTGGGCCCTGTCCACCTCCAAGGGTCGGGAGAACGTCCCCCCCCCTCAGTAGCTTCTCAAGCATAGCCGCTATGTATGCCCTTGCGTCCGTTCCTTCGGACCCCCCCGGGAGACCCACGATTCTCAGGTTCTGCCGGCGGGACCTGTTCTCTAGATCCTCCACCTTCTCCAGGAGCCTTTTCTGTTGGTCTCTCAACATTCCCATCTCCAACTCCACTGCAGCTTGGTACTCCTCCTGCTCAGTCAGTGCCTTCTCCACTTTCTGGATCCCCCGGTCTTGAGCATCCAGTCTGAGTTCCAGTTGCGCAATCGACTCCTTAATCGGGTCCAAGCATTCCTGCTTCTGCTTGGCAAAGCCCTCCTGTATAAACTGCATCAACTGCTCTGTCGACCGCTGGGTCGTCGAGCCAGAATTCCGGTCGTCCGCCATGCTTTCTCCCATTGCAGCCTCAGCCCAAGCCTTCTCTGTTCGCCTATTTCTTCCTTTGCGTACACTCTTGGTCCGCCTATCCATGCACTGATGTCGGATTCCTTGTCACAGTTGCATCCAACATCAATTTTCCACTTCCGATCTGACACAAAATCGGGGAACAAGGTCCAAAGTTCCGACCCGAGTGGGAGCCACCAAATCTACTCCTTCATAGCCGCCACCGGAAGTCCCATTACCCAGAAAGTTGATGAATCAAAACCATTATTTTTGTTGAATAAATTTAGAGTACCCAATTCATTTTTTCCAATTAAGGGGCAATTTACTGTGGCCAATCCACCTAGCCTGCAACTTTGGGTTGTGGGGGCGAAACCCCCGCAAACACAGGGAGAATGTGCAAACTCCACACGGCCAGTGACCCAGAGCCGGGATCGAACCTGGGACCTCAGCGCCGTGAGGCAGCAAGGCTAACCCACTGCGCCACCGTGCTGCCCATCAAAACCATTCTTGACCCCAGCGAGGGGGAGAGAGTCATTTTAGAGCGACCGGCAGGGAGGTGCTATGTGGGAGTACCATCGTGGGGCGGGGGAAGAGGGTGGGGCCGTTGCCCATTAAGGGCAAAGTCGAACCTCCCCTCAAAGGATGTACCTACCGCTTCCCGCCCTTCGCCCGTCTTTAGTCCGAGCGGTCAAATCTGCTGAGCTGGACTAAGAGCGGGTATGTTTTCTGACCCCCTGTTATATGGGTGACAGATCAGGGACAGGCAGGAAGGCTGTGGGTGGCCACCCATTTTCTTGAGCTCTCCCGTCTTCAAATACGGCAGTGGGGGGGTGGGGAGTGGGGAACAATAAAATTCGCCTGCAGGGTTACAGAAGAGGAAGGTGGTGAATGGAGCACTTCTCTACTCATTTTGATCTGTACCAGCATCATGCAATTGTCAATTACAGGTAAAAGCTTCTTTCACCTCAACATGTGCTTTAGTTCTAGTCTCAGAAGAGATACGCTGCATCAGTTTAAAGTAGGCACAGGTCATCCTGATGGGCTGAATGGCAGCAAGCTATCATCTAGTTCAGGTAAAGATACTTTTGTAAGAAAAGCCCAAAATACAGCAAGTTGCATTAAAGAGAAGGCCAGTTACTAAATAGGTTTAACGTTACACCTCAAGCATTCACTTCCTCCACCACTTGTACACCATGGCTGCAGTGAGTACATACCATCTACAAGATGCATTGCAGCAACTCACCAAGATGTTTTCAGCAGCACCCTCCAAATCTGCAACCTCAGAAGGAAAAGGGCAACAGGCAGTTGGGAACTCTCCCAAATTCAAGGTCCACTTCAAGTCACACAACATCCTACCTTGGAAATATATTACCGTTCTGTCACCATTGCAGAATCAAATTCATGAAATTCCCTCTGTAACAGCACTGTTGGTATAGTTTCACCATATGGACTGCAATGGTTCAAGAAGGTGACTCACCACCACCTTCTCAAGGGCAATTAGGGAAGAGCAATAAGTGCTGGTCCACATCCCATTACCTAACAAGAAAATGTCCGCAGTTTCATCAGACAACGGTTAATAATTTTATAATGTTTGTATGGAAATAGTACACATTAACCGGGGAGTCACTGGTGTTCCTGAAGATAAGAAGGGACTTAGACTGTGGTTTGGAGGTATGTGTTTTCAATGTGTAACTCCGTAAATATACCCAATTATTGGCTCCAGCTCTATCCTTCACTGCAATTTACCCTGCGCATCTTTTGGGGTTGTGGGGGTGAGAGTCACACGGGCACGGGGAGAATGTGCAAACTGCACACACACAGTGACCTGGGGCCGGGATCGATCCCGGGCCGTCGGCACCATGAGACAGCAGTGCTAACCACTGCGTTACCGTGCTGTCCTGGTATTGTCTATTTTACAGAATTGATCAATGTTAAAATCATCCCGGGCAGCACGGTGGCGCAGTGGGTTAGCCCTGCTGCCTCAAGGAGCCGAGGTACCAGGTTCGATCCCGGCTCTGGGTCACTGTCCGTGTGGAGCTTGCTCATTTTCCCCGTGTTTGCGTGGGTTTTGCCCCCACAACCCAAAGATGTGCAGGCTAGGTGGATTGGCCACGCTAAATTGCCCCTTAATTGGAAAAAATGAATTGGGTACTCTAAATTTTTAAAAAAATATTAAAATCATCCCCACTGATCCTGAACCACCCACAGATTTCGTACATCTGCAGTGCTGGTGTAATATCGGTATCTGCAGCTAAACCTCTTCAGGTGGGGTTTTTCAAGTGGTCTGTGTCTGATGGCAGGATGCAGGGTTGAGATTCTCTGTCACGATGGAAGCGATCAAATTTCGAGGCTGCCATTTCTTTGAATAATGTCAGGATTACCATGAGTGTGGGGGAGGGATGGCATTTCACAAAAGGAGATCTAGATGAAAGCTAAAGTAGGGGCTTATTAAAAGTCCAGACGATGGAGGGCACTGCAACTTTATCTGCTGTTGGGTGTCGAGAAAGTGCAGAGTTCCCCATGGGATGCATGTGGCATTATTTGGCAAATAGAGGTTATCAAAGCTCAAGTGAGAGCATTGCTGTAACTTGTCACACTTTTGAGGAATAACGCTGTTCAAATAAATGATGGAGCACAGTATGAAATAAAAAGGCCTCGGTTGGTGGGAGTGGTTTACGATTGTGATAATATGCAGCCAGACACTTTTGTCTTGGGTTGAGTGTGATTCTAGGCACTTCATAATCAGTTTAGAATTTCTAATCAGCATTGCGCTTGAATTCTATCTGCTTAAACTGATGCTCATATCTCTCATCTTTGTTCACGCTTTCCTTAAGAACCCAATAACCAAGTTATTTTCAGGTGCCCCTTGAGTGATTATCTGCACAGCATGGACAAGGGATCATTTTCAAATTCCACATCCCCGATATGGAGCCTCGCCAGTTGAGAGTGGCTGGCAGGAAAATGGGCTCACCCAGTGCTCTCAGTGTTGAACCCTAAATAATGGTCAGGAAATCAAGGCCACTGTTTTTTAATCCAGTCAGGGATGTGGGCATTTCTGGCATCCCTAATTATGTTTGAGATTGAGCCACCTTCTTGAACCGCTGTCGTCCATGTGGTGTAGGTACACCCACAGTGCTGTGAGGGAGGGAATTCCAGGATTTTGACCGAGCGACAATTCTGGAATGGCGACATTATTCCAAGTCAGGATGGTGGGGAACCTGAATGGCTGTGGTGTTGCCATGTACCTGCTGCAGTTATCCTTCTAGATGGTAGACGTCGCAGGCTTGTAAGGTGCTGCCAAAGGAGTCTTGGCGAGATGCTGCTGTGAATCTTGTCAATGGAGCACGTGTTTCCAACATTTGCGCATAGTGGGCAGAGTTGGAAACATTTTTTGAAAACTGTCAGGTTGCTAATGTTGCACTGTTCAGACCTGACAATACCTGTCACAAGAACCACGTCATTTTCAATCACAATTTATTTGAGAGTTATAAACAGACAAAAAACTTCTGGTTCATATACACTTACTGCAGGAAAACCCCCAGATTATTTGTTACTACATTTAGACACTCTTATTATGTTTTGTTATGAATCAAATGAGACAGAACTAACTACACATTCACCAATTCCACACTGAACAAAGAGAATAAAGAACATTACAGCACAGGAACAGACCCTTCGGCCCACCAAGCCTGTTTGGATCCAGATTCCTTATTTAGACCAACTACATATTGCCTAAACAATCTGTATCCCTCCAGTCCCCGACCATTCATGTGTTGATCAAGATCCATCTTAAACGTGCCTGCCTCCACCACCTCCACTGGCATCGCGTACCAAGCACCCATCACCCTCTGCGTGAAAAACGTCCCCGCACATGTCTCCTAATCTTTCTCCCTTTTACATTAAACCTGTGCCCCCTTGTAATTGCCACCCTGGGAAAATGCTTCTGATTATTCACCCTGTCTATGCCTCTCATAATTTTGTAGACCTCAATCAGGTCTCCACTCGACCTCCGTCTTTCCAACGAAAATAATATGAGTTTATTCAACCTCTCCTCATAGCTAACACCCTCCAGACCAGGCAACATCCTGGTAAACATTCTTTGCATTCTCTCCAAAGCAACCACGTCCTTCTGGTAGTGTGGCAACCAGAACAGCACGCAATATTCCAAATGTGGGCGAACTAAAGTTTTATTCAACTGTAACATGGCCTCCCAACTCTTGTACTCAATGCCCTGGCCGACGAAGGCAAGCATGCCGTATGCCTTCTTGATCACTGTATCTACCTGCATTGCCACTTTCACGGAACTATGGACCTGAACGCCCAGATCCCTCTGTATGTCAATGCTCCTAAGGGTTCTGCCAATTACTGTGCAATTCACACCTGAATTTGATCTTCCAAAATCGATCACCTCGCATTCATCCATATAGAACTCCATCTGCCATTTCTCTGCCCAACTCTCCAATCTAAATGTTAGGTCATTTGTAATTTGGACATTCTGAATTCTCCCTCTGTGTACCCGAACAGGTGCTGGAGCGTGGCGACTAGGGGCTTTTCACTGTAACTTCATTGCAGTGTTAATGTACGCCTACTTGTGACAATAGAGATTATTATTCTGCTGTATTATTTGACAGTCCCTTTCACGATCTGCAATTCCACCTATCTTAGTGTCATCTGCAAACTTGCTAATCAGACTATCTACCCTTTCCTCCAGATCATTTATATATATATTGCAAACAACAGTGGTCCCAGCACAGATCCCTGTGGAACACCACTAGTTACAGATCTCCATTCTGAAAAACTCCCTTCCACTGTTACTCGCTGTCTCCTATTGTCAAGCCAGTTCTCTCTTTTTTTAATTTAGAGACCCAATTCATTTTTTCCAAGTAAGGGGCAATTTAGTGTGGCCAATCCACCTACCCTGCATATCATGGGTTGTGGGGGCGAAATCCACGCAGACACGGGGAGAATGTGTAAACTCCACACGGACAGTGACCCAGAGCCGGGATCGAACCTGGGACCATGGCGCTGTGAGACATCAGTGCTAAACCACTGCACCACCGTGCTGCCCAAGTCAGTTCTCTAACCACCTAGCTAGCAAATCCCGAATCCCATGCGACTTTAGCTTTTGTAATAATAACAATAATAATCTTTGTTGTCACAAGTAGGCGTACATTAACACTGCAGTGAAGTTACTGTGAAAAGCCCCTAGTCGCCACATTGCGGCACCTGTTTGGGTACATGGAGGGGGGAGAATTCAGAATGTCCAAATTACCTACCAGCGCGCCTTTCTGGACTTGTGGAAGGAAACCGGAGCAGCCGAAGGAAACCCACGCAGATACGGGGAGAACGTCTTGAGGGACCTTGTCAAACGCTAGGGAATTCACTCATTTTTAAACGTTCAGCATCAATGGGGAATGGTGAAGCAATGTAAAAGGTGTTTGTTGTTACACAAATGCCTTTGTCACCTGAACAAAGTAGGAGAAAACCATGAAAGCCTGAGCCAGGATGTAGCATCGTCAATATGACGCGAGGCAGGTTGAGGTAATGTCAATTGAAGGCTTTATTAAGCAGAACTTTATCCCCAGCAGCGTGGTTACAGAATGCAGCTGCTGCGGGAAATGGAGGGAAAAACTGGGTTCTTATACCGGCATTTCTGGGTGGAGTCCAGTAGGTGGCAGATCCTATCAGGACCTGGCATCCCTCCACCAATAGCCTGTCGACACGTGGTGTACCGTATTACCCCTGATACATACCACCACACAGGGTATGGCAGTGCCTTCAGGAGAGCAAGGCGGCACGGTAGTACTGTGGTTAGCACCGTTGCTTCACAACGCCAGGGTCCCAGGTTCGACTCCCAACTTGGGTCACTGTCAGTGTGGAGTCTGCATGTTCCCCCTGTATCTGCGTGGGTTTCCTCCGGGTACTCCAGTTTCCTCCCACAAGTCATGAAAGACGTGCTTGTTAGTAATTTTGACATTCTGAATTCTCCCTTAGTGTCCCCGAAAAGGCGCCAGAATGTGGCAACTAGGGGATTTTCACAGTAACTTCATTACAGTGTTAATGTAAGCCTACTTGTGACAATAAAGGTCATTATTATTATGTTTGAAAATTGTAAGTGAGCAAAGCATCTTAAAAGTTAAACCCTTGACTCAATAAACTGCAGCACCGAACAGGCCTCATTACTGGCAACATGTTCCCTAACAAGAGGGTTTGAAAAAATTGTTCCTTTAATGTGTTGTAGAGTTTGAAATCTACTTATCTCCCCCATTGACAGTGCTTCAAGTCAGACAGTTTTGATCTGTGTTTCTATTCACTGCTTTGTAAGTTTAGGTCCGAATTTCACTTGCATTATTTACATAAAATCCACAAGTGAGACTCCTGGAAAGATAAGATAAGAGTGCTGATTCCTGAGGATTTTTGTGACTGGTATTAATCTTGTGTTCACACGTGTTTCTGTCTGCCTGCCACACTGTAATTACAATCATAATTCCTCCTCTGTGTATGCTAACTTGGGCAAAGTGTCTGCAGAGAAATATAAAGCCCTTCAAAATTACTGGTGCTCTTTGCAGTTCTGAAAATGTTCCCCTCTTGTAGAGTCTCAACTGCAGATTTAAGTTATGATTTCCTCAATTGACGCTCTGTAGACTTTGAATCTATACTGAGTGAATTTTGCCACTTTTTGTCTTAATGAAACACTTTGCTACTTCAGAGTCATATTCTAGAAATTGAACAAAATTAATGTTTTGATATGACACGATAACGCCTGTACAATAGTGAAACGGTCACCCGTGTCCTCAAGAGGATTTTCACAGCCCTGAAAAAGAACACTGCATAATGCCTTTATTTGACTTTTCACAAATGATTGTAACAAAGTAGTTGAAGCAGAGCCTGTTGCAATTGTCTCCTGGCAGTGTTGTGTGACAGCCTGACAATGAAAGCAAGAGAAATACATTATAAATGGATTCCAGTGATTCTGACAAATGTATCTGTAGTTGAATGTGCCTGAGTCATGGGAGGGTATAATATATTTCTTTATGGTGTAATTAGTAATTAAGCGGACGCCCTACAGCAGGCATCTCAAAGCACTAGAGCAGTACCACCAGCCCTGCCTTCGCAAGATCCTACAAATCCAACGGACGAACAGCAGCCTCCTCTCCCAAGCCAACTTGCCCAGCATTGAGGCTGGTGGCGCAGTTCTTGCTAGATTAGTAACCCAGAGACCCAGGGCAATGTTCCTGGGGACTCGGGTTCAAATCCCACCACGACAGAGGATGGAATTTAAATTCAGTAAAGCATCTGTAATTAAAAATCTAATGATGACCACAATTTTCTTTTAAAAAAAATAATTTTTATTAAAGGTTTTCATAAAATATCAATAACAAAATGAAAAAGAAACCCAACAGGGTTAAGTACAAAACACAGTCCAGAAAAACAACCCTCCATACCCCCCTCCCCCCCGTACATAAATAATAAATTAACATTAACCCCCCCGACTTAATACAACAAGTGATGACCACAAATTGATTGTCGTAAAAGCCCATCTGGTTCACGAGTGCCCCATGTAGGTAAGAAAACCTGCTGTCTTACCTGGTCTGGTCAACATGTGACCTGCACGTGACTTCAGACCGACAACAATGTGGTTGACTTAAATTCCTTCTGAAATGGCCAAGCAAGCTACTCGCCAATATTTAACCACTACAAAGAAAGCAAAAATGAACGAAACTGGATGGAATCTGCACCTCAGGGACTGCAGCAGTTCAAGAAGGCAGCTTCTCAAAGGCAATTAGGGATGGGTAATAAATTATTATTTTTTAAAATTTAGAATACCCAATTATTTTTTTTTCCCAATTAAGGGGCAATTTAGCGTGGCCAATCCACCTAACCTGCACATCTTTGCGTTGTGGGGGCGAAACCCACGCAGACATGGGGAATGTGCAAACTCCGCACGGACAGTGACCCAGAGCTGGGATTCGAACCCAGGTCCTCAGCGCCGCAGTCCCAGTGCTAACCACTGTGCCACATGCCGCCCCGGGATGGATAATAAATGTTGGTCCAGCCAGCAACACCCACATCTCATGAAAGAATGAAAAAGAAATCACTCAAAACCAATTCCGCTGGGTTGGCCATGTCTGACAACAGACTCCCATAGTAACTGCTGCACCTGGAACTGAGTCGCAGCAGGAGACTCCCAGGAGGATTGCGGGAATGCTTGAGGGATGTCTTCAGATTATCCCTATAGAGGTCCAACATGAATGAAATGAAATGAAAATCGCTTATTGTCACAAGTAGGCTTCAAACGAAGTTACTGTGAAAAGCCCCTAGTCGCCACATTCCGGCGCCTGTTCGGGGAGGCTGGTACAGGAATTGAACCGTGCTGCTGGCCTGCCTTGGTCTGCTTTCAAAGCCAGCTATTTAGCCGTGTGCGAAACAGCCCCGGCTGACTCACAGAGATCACTGCGATCACAGAATTTACAGTGCAGGAAGAGGCCATTCGGCCGATCGAGTCTGCACCTGCTTTTGGAAAGAGCACCCTACCTAAGCCCACACCTCCACCCTATCCCCATAACCCAGTAACCCCACCTAACCTAGGGAAAATTTAGCATGGCCAATCCACCTAACCCTGCACATCTTTGGACTGTGAGAGGAAACCGGAGCACCCGGAGGAAACCCACACAGACACGGGGAGAACGTGCAGACTCCGCACAAACAGTGACCCAAGCCGGGAATCGAACCTGGGACCCTGGAACTGTGATGCAACTGTGCTAACCACTGTGCAACCATGCTGCCCAAAAGGGCATTTAAGTCAACCACATTGTTGGACTCATTGTAGTCCATGTTTTATTAAGAATTTTGAGTACCCAATTCATTTGTTCCAATTAAGGAGCAATATAACGTGGTCCAATCCACCTACCTTGCAAATCTTTGGGTTGTGGGGGTGAGACCCATGCAAACACCCAGGAGAATGTGCAAACGAGTGGAAGGAAGTCATCTGCGATCCCCAGAGACTGCCTATGAAGAAAATAATTAGTAGTTGTTACGACTGGGTGAGAAGAAGTGAACTGGCTTCCCTTATTCAGGCCAATTGGCTAGTCTCAACAAAGAAAGATCAAGTTTGTTAGTAAAGCGTTTTAAAAATAAATTTAGAGTATCTCATTCTTTTTTCCCCAATTAAGTGGCAATTTAGTGTGTCTGATCCACCTACCCTGCACATCTTTTCAGGTTGTGGGTGTGAGACCCACTCAGACATGGGGAGAGTGTGAAAACTCCACTTGGACTGTGACCCGGGGCCGGGATTGTACCCGGGACCTTGGTGCCGTGAGGCAGCAATGCTAACCACTGTGCCACCGTACCATCCTTATTAGTTGATAAAGCTGAGGAAAAATAATAAACAATGCAATGACACACACACATATCTCAGAAGTAGGAAGTTCGAGTCTAAATAATAGTTAAAAGAATATTCAATTAAATTCTTTGATTGTCCTTGAGGCGTTGACTTTTGAACGTTGCGGCCATTTGAAGTTAGCTAGTTTCCTTTAAAAACCTGGAATTGAAATGAAGTTCATCTTGCTGCAGACACTTTTTTTAGTTTCAGAGAGTGCGAAAGAGATTTCTCACCGCTCTCTTCAATGGATTTATCTGTTTCTGGCTTGGCAAAACTGGTTCTTAAAACTCCTGTTTGTATATTCCCAAAAAGGGATTCAAATAACATGTCTTGCAGTCATTTTAGGAGAACAAGTAATTGCATTCTTGATCTTTCATCTCAGAAATGTTGGACACATTTCAGGATGGTAAAACCAACAAGTGATGGGGTTATGTCATCCTCCACGTGAGGGCTTTGAGTGTGTTGGCATGTATCTGGCTAGTTAGTGTGCCTTGGCAGAATTACAGTTGATGAAAGTCTGCCTATTTTTGCATTTAAATGCATTCCTATCGGGAGTTCCTTTTTGAAGCAGACTGTGACATCCTCAGGTGTGGAATTCCATGTCAACAATGCAATCCATATAATAACTTTGCAAGAAAGGTCAACTTTCAATTTCAGGCATCAGCTGACCCGTGGCAGCCATTTCTGGTAAGTGTTGTTTCTTGTATTTTTTCAGAAAACAGGTCCTCTTTAAACAGTTCAACATGTCTTTTGGTTAGCTGGTGACGTTATAGGTAGATCTCACTTAGTCACAATTTCCCGTCATCATGACATTGTGTAATTGGCCTGGATTTTGTGGTTAATGCTTTAGGGTATAGAAATGGGATCACAGGGTGCCTGCTTGCATCAAATAGATGCCTAAGGGTCCATTATGGCAGATTGACATGCAAACATTTTTTTCACACAGGTGTAAGCCGGCCCATAATTTTAAAAGCCTATTCATAAGTCAATAAGGACACGCACCTGAAATTGATATTCGACTTGCTGTGAATGCAAAATCGGGGCTTAACATCATTTTCCCGCTTTGTAAAAGGCGGCTGGCGTCATGCATTGCATCAGACAGATGTCTCCCAAGTTTTTCTTGCTTACCTTAATATGGAGTGGCGAGCAGGATCCCACCTGCTCTGTGGAACAGCCATAAGTCCTCCGCCCAACATAGCCACGCATGAAATGAAAATCGCTTATTGTCACAAGTAGGCTTCAAATGAAGTTACTGTGAAAAGCCCCTAGTCACCACATTCCGGTGCCTGTTCAGTGAGGCTGGTATGGGAATTGAACCGTGCTGCTGGCCTCCCTTGGTCTGCTTTAAAAGCCAGCTATTTAGCCCTGTGCTAAACCAGCCCTGTGTAAACCAGCTCATTTTATATCTGCGAAATGAACATGGGGATGGATGAATTGCTAGATTTCAAAAAGCTTGTGTGGGGGTAAGAAAGCCACGATGGAGAGAATGACAGCATAAGAGGGGGTGGGGAGGAATTTAGAGGTGACTTTGTAGAGGATAAACGGCTGATATAGCTGACTTCTGACAAGGTGGGGAGATGAAGAGAAGGTCAAGAACCTAGAGGACTGCAAGTCACAATCCGGAATATAAAATTAAAAGAGTTTGGAGAAGTTGCGTGTGTCGTGTTGGGTGCTCTGCTACACAGACGAACCAACACGGTTGCGGATGGTACAACTCAGTTTTATTACTAACAATAACAACATCTGTAAACTGGTTACTGTGGTTCATTCATTACCCTCTAACCTGTGGACCTAGCCCTAACACTATCTTGGAGAAGCACTCAGCACATGGTGAATGTCTGAGTGGCGTGCTGTGAGCTCTGTGCCCTGAGCTGTCTCTTGTTGGAATGAGCGGGAAGTGTCGTGTTCCCCGTTTTATAGTGTGTGTGCTCTTGCCTGTGATTGGCTGTGATGTGTGTGTATTGATTGGTCTGTTGATCTGTCCATCAGTGTGTATGTATGTTTGCACCGTGATGTTTATCTGAATATCATGACATTCCCCCTTTTTTACAAGAATATGTGCCTATGTGGTGATAAATAGAGATGTGTACTGAGTGCATCTGAATGTGTGTGTGCAATATCTACAACATGTACATGAGGCTAAACTATATAAACAAAGAACAAAGAAATGTACAGCACAGGAACAGGCCCTTCGGCCCTCCAAGCCCGTGCCGACCATGCTGCCCGACTAAACTACAATCTTCTACACTTCCTGGGTCCGTATCCTTCTATTCCCATCCTATTCATATATTTGTCAAGATGCCCCTTAAATGTCCCTATCGTCCCTGCTTCCACTACCTCCTCCGGTAGCGAGTTCCAGGCACCCACTACCCTCTGCGTAAAAAACTTGCCTCGTACATCTACTCTAAACCTTGCCCCTCTCACCTTAAACCTATGCCCCCTAGTAATTGACCCCCCTACCCTGGGGAAAAGCCTCTGACTATCCACTCTGTCTATGCCCCTCATAATTTTGTATACCTCTATCAGGTCTCCCCTCAACCTCCTTCGTTCCAGTGAGAACAAGCCGAGTTTAATCAACCGCTCCTCATAGCTAATGCCCTCCATACCAGGCAACATTCTGGTAAATCTCTTCTGCACCCTCTCTAAAGCCTCCACATCCTTCTGGTAGTGTGGCGACCAGAATTGAACACTATACTCCAAGTGTGGCCTAACTAAGGTTCTATACAGCTGCAACATGACTTGCCAATTCTTATACTCACTGCCCCGGCCAATGAAGGCAAGCATGCCGTATGCCTTCTTGACTACCTTCTCCACCTGTGTTGCCCCTTTCAATGACCTGTGGACCTGTACTCCTAGATCTCTTTGACTTTCAATACTCTTGAGGGTTCTACCATTCACTGTATATTCCCTACCTGCATTAGACCTTCCAAAATGCATTACCTCACATTTGTCCGGATTAAACTCCATCTGCCATCTCTCCGCCCAAGTCTCCAGACAATCTAAATCCTGCTGTATCCTCCGACAGTCCTCATCGCTATCCGCAATTCCACCAACCTTTGTGTCGTCTGCAAACTTACTAATCAGACCAGTTACATTTTCCCCCAAATCATTTATATATACTACAGAGCAAAGGTCCCAGCACTGATCCCTGTGGAACACCACTGGTCACAGCCCTCCAATTAGAAAAGCATCCCTCCATTGCTACTCTCTGCCTTCTATGGCCTAGCCAGTTCTGTATCCACCTTGCCAGCTCACCCCTGATCCCGTGTGACTTCACCTTTTGTACTAGTCTACCATGAGGGACCTTGTCAAAGGCCTTACTGAAGTCCATATAGACAACATCTACTGCCCTACCTGCATCAATCATCTTAGTGACCTCCTCGAAAAACTCTATCAAGTTAGTGAAACACGACCTCCACTTCACAAAACCGTGCTGCCTCTCACTAATACGTCCATTTGCTTCCAAATGGGAGTAGATCCTGTCTCGAAGAATTCTCTCCAGTAATTTCCCTACCACTGAAGTAAGGCTCACCGGCCTGTAGTTCCCGGGATTATCCTTGCTACCCTTCTTAAACAGAGGAACAACATTGGCTATTCTCCAGTCCTAGGGATATCCCCTGAATGTAGCGAGGATCCAAAGATTTCTGTCAAGGCCTCAGCAATTTCCTCTACAGCCTCCTTCAGTATTCTGGGGTAGATCCCATCAGGCCCTGGGGACTTATCTACCTTAATATTTTTTAAGACACCCAACACCTCATCTTTTTGGATCACAATGTGACCCAGGCTATCTACACCCCCTTCTCCAGACTCAACATCTACCAATTCCTTCTCTTTGGTGAATACTGATGCAAAGTATTCATTTAGTACCTCGCCCATTTCCTCTGGCTCCACACATAGATTCCCTTGCCTATCCTTCAGTGGGCCAACCCTTTCCCTGGCTACCCTCTTGCTTTTTATGTACGTGTAAAAAGCCTTGGGATTTTCCTTAACCCTATTTGCCAATGACTTTTCGTGACCCCTTCTAGCCCTCCTGACTCCTTGCTTAAGTTCCTTCCTACTTTCCTTATATTCCACGCAGGCTTCGTCTGTTCCCAGCCTTTTAGCCCTGACAAATGCCTCCTTTTTCTTTTTGACGAGGCCTACAATATCACTCGTCATCCATGGTTCCCGAAAATTGCCGTATTTATCTTTCTTCCTCACAGGAACATGCCGGTCATGTATTCCTTTCAACTGCCACTTGAAAGCCTCCCACATGTCAGATGTTGATTTGCCCTCAAACATCCGCCCCCAATCTATGTTCTTCAGTTCCCGCCTAATATTGCTATAATTAGCCTTCCCCCAATTTAGCACATTCATCCTCCGACCACTCTTATCCTTGTCCACCAGTACTTTAAAACTTACTGAATTGTGGTCACGGTTACCGAAATGCTCCCCTACTGAAACATCAACCACCTGGCCGGGCTCATTCCCCAATACCAGGTCCAGTACCGCCCCTTCCCTAGTTGGACTGTCTACATATTGTTTTAAGAAGCCCTCCTGGATGCTCCTTACAAACTCCGCCCCGTCTAAGCCCCTGGCACTAAGTGAGTCCCAGTCAATATTGGGGAAGTTGAAGTCTCCCATCACCACAACCCTGTTGTTTTTACTCTTTTCCAAAATCTGTCTACCTATCTGCTCCTCTATCTCCCGCTGGCTGTTGGGAGGCCTGTAGTATACCCCCAACATTGTGACTGCACCCTTCTTATTCCTGATCTCTACCCATATAGCCTCACTGCCCTCTGAGGTGTCCTCTCGCAGTACAGCTGTGATATTCTCCCGAACAAGTAGCGCAACTCCACCTCCCCTTTTACATCCCCCTCTATCCCGCCTGAAACATCTAAATCCTGGAACATTTAGCTGCCAATCCTGCCCTTCCCTCAACCAGGTCTCTGTAATGGCAACAACATCATAGTTCCAAGTACTAATCCAAGCTCTAAGTTCATCTGCCTTACCCGTAATGCACTTTGCATTAAAACATATGCACTTCAGGCCACCAGACCCGCTGTGTTCAGCAACTTCTCCCTGTCTGCTCTGCCTCAGAGCCACACTGTCCCTATTCCCTAGTTCTCCCTCAATGCTCTCACCTTCTGACCTATTGCTCCCGTGCCCACCCCCCTGCCACAGAGCCGTCGTGTGGGAGGCAAGGTTAGGAATGAACTTCCCCAGGAAGTTGACCATGCCTAGGAAGCGTAGCACTGCTTTCTTGTCTGCCGGCTGCGGCACGGCTGTAATGGCGCTCACCTTGTCTGCATCCGGACGCACTCCTGCCCGGGATATGTGGTCCCCCAGAAATTTCAGCTCAGTTTGGCTGAAAGAACACTTGGCTCAGTTGAGGCACAGGCCGTGTTCCTGTATCCACGCGAAGACACGCTGGAGAAGACTGATGTGCTCCTGTGGTGTGGTGGACCAGATGATGACGTCGTCAACATGCCCTTCGATGCCCTCCATCATCTGTTCCATGATTCTGTGAAATACCTCGGATGCCGAGGTATCCGTGTGTGCTCTTGCCTGTGATTGGCTGTGATGTTGTGTGTGTGTTGATTGGTCCGTTGATCTGTCCATCAGTGTGTATGTATGTTTGCACCATGATGTTTATCTGAATATCATGACAGCGTGGAGTGAGACAATGGAGTGATTTATAGATAATACATTTTTAAAAAAAATTTAGATTGCTCAATTCATTTTTTCCAATTTAGGGGCAATTTAGCATGGCCAGTCCACCTAACCTGCACATCTTTGGGTTGTGGGGCGAACCCCACGCAAACACGGGGAGAATGTGCAAACTCCACACGGACAGTGACCCAGAGCCGGGATTGAACCTGGGATCTCGGCGTCGCGAGGCAGCAGGGCTAACCCACTGCGCCACCGTGCTGCCAGGAATGATTTATAGATGAGGCTTTTAGATTTGAGCTATTAAAGATGCTAGTGTTGGTTTGTGAGGACGTAGCCAACTTAGGCAGCCCTTGGAATTGAAGAGAAATTGCTTCCACTCCAGTTCGATGGGTTCTGAGATGCATATGACCAATGCATGATCTGCGGATATAATCCTAATAAACCTTCTCCATTTTGGTCAGTCAGAAGTCAGGAGCTCCCATGGGACATCTCAAAACTTACCATAACCTCCTGGGGGTGCGGAGGGATATCTGTCGTGAGAGAGTTCGGACTCCAGCAGTTGCGTCAGGAGTCTGGGGCGGGATTCTGCTCGAATCGGCGGGGCGGGCAACTCCGGCGCGAAGGAGTGGCGTGAACCACTCAGGCGTCGGGCCGCCCTAAAGGTGATCAGGGTGGTTTGCGCCGCGCCGGCCTACGGGGAAGGGCCTCCGCTGGCCGGCGCGAGTTGGCGCATGCGCGAGAGCACCAGCGTGTGCTGGCGTCATCCCAGCGCATACGTAGGGGGGGGTTCATCTCCGCATCGGCCATTGCGGAGGACCACTGCGGACGACGCGGAAGAATAGAATGCCACCATGGCACAGGCTCGCCTGGGGATCGGTGGGTCCCGATCGCGGGCCAGGCCACCGTGGGGGCACCTCCAAGGGCCAGATCCCCCCGCGCCCCCCTCCCCCCCCCGAGGACCCCGAAGGCCACCCGCGTAGCCAGGTCCCGCCGGCAAATACCTGGTGTAATATATGCCGGCGGGACTGGCCGAAAACTGGCGGCCACTCGGCCCATCACAGGCCGTAGAATTTCCGGGGGAGGCGCTGCCAGCGGCCATCGACAGGCGCGGCACGATTCCGCCCCCGGAAAATCCCCGGCGCTGGAGAAATCGGCAGCCGGCGGGGTCAGGATTCACGCCGCCCCCCGGCGATTCTCCGACCCGGCGGGGGGTCGGAGAATCCCGCCTGGTGTCAGATATACGAGCAACATGTCCTTCCAGCCAAACTGGGTGATTAGCAATTAGTGGTTAGGATTTGGATGTCACCAATTTTGAGGCTTTTCTTTGCAAATCCTGGGCTGGCACGAGATGGTTAGCTCTATCAGCCGTGGCCTAGTTGGTAGCACTACTTGCTCTTAACTCACAAGGTTCTGGTTTCAAGTCCCACTTCAGGGTCTAAATACAAACATCAAGGCTGAAACGGCACTGTAGGTTATTAGGTCATTGTTGCATGGCGGTGGGAACATGCTGTATGCAAATTGACTGCTGCATTACAACTAAGAATAGACTTTGGAAAAGTGTTTAATTGGCTGCAAAGAGATGTCTGCTGTTTGTAAAAACTGTGATATAAATGCAAGTATTTCTATGAATAGCTAACATTGTATCAGAGAATTAAATATAACTGGCTGATTTAAAGGATTGGCCTGTTCTTTCCTTCTCCCACTCTCAGAAAGACAAATTTATTGTTGCCCGGGCAGCACGGTGGTACAGTGGTTAGCATTGTTGCCTACGGTAATCCCGGCCCTGGGCCACTGTCCGT
The DNA here is from genome assembly GCF_047496885.1 of Scyliorhinus torazame. Lineage (NCBI taxonomy): Eukaryota > Metazoa > Chordata > Chondrichthyes > Carcharhiniformes > Scyliorhinidae > Scyliorhinus > Scyliorhinus torazame. The sequence goes on along the minus strand of NC_092717.1, from coordinate 219,422,593 downwards.
GTGGAGTTTGCACATTCTCCCCGTATCTGCATGGGTTTCATACCCCCAACCCAAAGATGTGCAAGGTAGGTGGATTGGCCACGCTAAATTGCCCTTTAATTGGAAGAAAATAAATAATTGGGTACTCTAAATTAAAACAGAACTATTGTTGCCGAAGCAGTTTTTAGAATACCATTGCAGCCACTAACGTCTCTCGCTCCTCGGCCTTTTGCCGAAGATCAAGCGTGAGATCAGGTTCAATCACTGTTCTTGGCAGCTTGGATTTGGTATGTCCCTTGTCCGGGGACCACAAATTGGTCTGATGGATTAGGGGCTTGCCCCGTCCACTATGTGCACTGGCTTTGTAACTGAGGAAGGAATACATTTTTTAAAAAAGTGCATTTTCTCTCTGTGAATTTGCTGCCCCAGCAAATGTTAACCAGAGAAATGTATCTCCTGCCACTGGTAGCAATGCTAGGGATGCAGGGAGCCTGTTGGCAACGTGCTTGAATGAGGGAAGAAGGCCTGTCAGAATGTCCTCTAATTGGGATTGACTGATTACACTCCGTGGAATTTAAAAATATACACAAGAAAACGGTGCTCGGTTAAATGTCGAACAGACTTCAGTTATATGGCAAATCTGTAAACTGTAATTTAAAAAGACAAGAAATTATGAGGAGAGGAAGTTTAGTTCAAATTGTCGCTTTGTATTTTTATTGCTTTAATGATCTGGTGACAGATTGATTACTTTTTACTTCCCAAATCTGTGGGGTATTGTTGTTTTTGGCCCTGGAATTTGAAAGGGGTTAAATTTGACTGAGAAGAATAAGCACACAAGCAATACATTTGGCTGAATTAATGAAACATCATTTTCAAAGAATCCATACATTCTGGGACAATGAACCTTTTGAAAATGCATGTATTTGAGACTAGATGGAAGTCATGTACATTGCCTTTTTCTGTGCAAATATAATAACTGGTTTGTAATTTGATGATGACAAAAATGAGAAAGCTTGGGCGGGATTCTCCGACCCCCCGCCGGGTGCCGAATTCTCCGGCACCGGATATTCAGTGGGGGTGGGAATCACGCCGCGCCGGTCGGCGGGACACCCCCCCCCCCCCCCCAGCGATGGGCCGAAGTCCCGCTGCTGGAATGCCTGTCCCGCCGGCAAGAATCAAACCACCTCTCTTCCCGGCGGGACTATGTGGCGCGGGCGGGCTCCAGGGTCCTGGGGGGGCTGCGGGGCGATCTGCCCCTGGGGATGCGGTGCACCCACGGTGGCCTGGCCCGCGATTGGGGCCCTCCGATCTGTGGGGGGCCTGTTCCATGGGGGCACTCTTTTCCCTCCGCCTCGGCCACAGTCTTCACCATGCCCCCCCCTCCCCCCCCGCGATTCTCCGGCCCGGATGGGCCGAAGTCCCGCTGCTAAAATGCCTGTCCCACCGGCATAGATTAAACCACCTACCTTACCGGCGGAACAAGGCGGCGCGGGCGGGCTCCGGGGTCCTGGGGGGGACGCGGGGCGATCTGGCCCCGGGGGTTGCCCCCACGGTGACCTGGCCAGCGATCGGGGCCCACCGATCCGCGGGCGGGCCTGTGCCGTGGGGGCACTCTTTTTCCTCCGCCTTCGCCACGGTCTCCACCATGGCGGAGGCGGAAGAGACTCCCTCCACTGCGCATGCGCGGGAATGCCGTCAGCAGCCGCTAACGCTCCCGCGCATGCGTCGCCCGGAGATGTCATTTCCCACCAGTTGGCGGGGCACCAAAGGCCTTTTCCGCCAGCTGGCGGGGCGGAAATTCATCCGGGGCGGGCCTAGCCCCTTAAGGTTGGGGCTCGGCCCCCAAACATGCGGAGCATTCCGCACCTTTGGGGCGGCGCGACGACCGACTGATTTGCGCCGTTTTGGGCGCCAGTTGGCGGACATCGCGTCGATACCGGAGAATTTCATCCTCCTATTAGGTGGCTGGGAACCCGATCGAGTGTGGAGTGGAGAGGCTGCTGATGCTCTCGCCCTCTGTGCCCTCCTCCTGCCCAGAATGGACCATTGGCATTTAAATATGGCCCAGACTGTCTGGTTTGAGACATTAAACTGAGGCCCTCTTTGCCCTCTCGGGTGAATGCAAAAGATCCCACCAGACTATTTGAAGAAGAGCAGTGAGAATTCCCCCAGTGTCATGACCAGTATTTATCCTTCACCCAACATCACTAAAACAGACGACCGGGTCGTTATTGCAGGATTCTGAGATATCTTCCGACCATGTTGGCCTTGAGAGGAAGTGTTGGTAATGTCGAGTTCATTCAGGAAACCAAGCTCAAGAAGTTTTTGTCTGTTGTCATTGATCTTGCCCATCCCCCATGATGACCGAGGCATGTGATTCATGAAACTCTGTCTGACCCAACAATGGCATTGAAGTCACCCAGGATGAATAATTTCTCATCATTTGGAATGGGCCTCAGGGCATTGTGCAGGGAGTCATTGATCTTTGAGAAAGTGCATTGAAGGTCGGTAAATAAGCCCAGCTGGTGTTGACAATGCCTCCATCAGAGATAAACACAGGTGTTCAGAGTTGCTGATGGTGGCTCAATTGGCCGCATCAATCTGTTGCTGACCGTGAAGCCTGCACCATACTCAGGATGGTCTTCAGCACCCGTGCCATGCCAGTAAAAGGTGTTGTTAGCCTCACATGTGGAGGCTGTGTCGGCTGAGTTCCTGTGCAGAGGCAATGTCAGCATCAAAATTGAATAACTCGCGGGCAGTCAGTGCTGAATTGTATGCTGTGGAACCTGGGTCATTGTTCACAACAAGGCAAATGTATCCCTTGCCTGCTACATAGTCTAGGCATGGTGCAGACATGCCGAGCATCTGAAGACTGCTCTCGGCCCCATAGGTTAATATGCAGGGGAAAGACAAAGCCTGTACGTCTGGGGCCTAACCTGTACACAGCCTGTATCTTTCTTGCTTCCATGATGAAACTGAAAGGTGTTACATGTGAAACCTCTTCCTTTTCCAACAAGTGTATTTGGGTACCTGCAGGAACAGGTACAAAGCTCTGTGAGAGCCCTGCTTCACCATCATCCTCACTGTTCTACGTTTACGTATGCCTGAGGCTTGAGCATTCCGCTATTACGTTCCACTTCTCTGGGATCTCCAATAAAAACCATGGGCACCATTCAGAATTAGATCATTGCCATTTTATCCTCTCCTTTGTTTAAAAAAAATAAATTGAGAGTACCCAATTCATTTGTTCAATTAAGGGGCAATTTAGCGTGGCCAATCCACCTACCCTGCACATCTTTTGGGTTGTGGGGGTGCAACCCACGCAAACACGGGGAGAATGTGCAAACACCACACGGACAGGGACCCAGAGCCGGGATCGAACCTGGGACCTCGGCGCCATGAGGCAGCAGTGCTACCCACTGCGCCACCGTGCTGCCCTCTCTTCTTTGTGTTGAGTGTTGCTCAGCCATCCAGGAAAGGACAGTTCCCGAAGGATTTACAGCAAACTTGTATAAGAATATAGATCTTGATCATTTACTTTCCAATTTTAGATTGTCCGTAAATAGTTTTATGTGGAAAAGACAATGGGCGGGATTCTCCGACCCCCTGCCAGGCCGCAGAATCACCAGGGGTCACGTGAATCCCGCCCTGACGCCGGCTGCCGGATTCTCCGGCGCCGGTTTTTCGGCGGGGGCGGGAATCGCATCGCGCTGGTTGGGGGCCGTTGGCAGTGGGCCCCCCCCCCCCAGCGATTCTCCGCTCCGCGATGGACCGAGTGACTGCCCGTTTTCAGCTGGTCCCGCCGCCGTAAATCAAACAAGGTCCTTACCGGCGGGATCTGGCTCTGCGGGCGGCCTGCGGTGTCTTCGGAGGGAGGGCGCGCAGGGGGATCTGGGGCCTCCACGGTGGCCTGGCCCGCGATCAGGGCCCACCGATATGCGGGCGGGCCTGTGCCGTGGGGGCACTCTTTTCCTCCGCGCCGGCCAAACCCCCCTGCGCATGTGCTGGGATCACACCAGCACACACTGGCACTCCCGCGCATGCACCAACTCGTGCCAGCCAGCGGAGGCCCTTCAGCACCGGTTGGCGCAGTGCCAACCCCGCTGGTGCCGTCTGGTGCGGCGCCAACCCCGCCGGCGCCGGCCTAGCCCCTGAAGGTGCGGAGGATTCCGCACCTTCCGGACGGCCTGACGCCGGAGTGGTTCACGCCACTCCTCGGCGCTGGTACGGCCCGCCCCGCCGGATAGCGGAGAATCCCGGCCAATGTTCTGACTCTTAAGCTGTCTGAGAGTTTGATAGATTTATGTTTATGGACCAGTAACAATATAATGTGTATTTTCATTATTGGAAACATTTTATAATCTGTCGCCCATTATTGGAAGCATATTAATTTGTTCTTTTCAGAGCTGATTAATGCAGTTTTGATGTTGCTTTTATAATTAATATTTAAATGATTTTTATATTAAATGTAACCATGCTTTTCAAGCATGTTTCTGATTGGAGTACATACGAGTTACTTTGTTTGTAAAGATCCTGATTATATACACTATGATCGACTCTGCGTTTATTCCCTGTCGTTTGCTTGTCCTGGTATTTGATCAGCCGCTTCACATGCCGCCAGTTACAAGGTCTACTGAAAAGTTTGCTATTCCTGACTTTCAGATTAGGAACAAATTGCGATCCTATATAATTCCATAAATCTTTATATGGTTGCAAGGGATAAACTACTTATTTCCAGGGTTTAAATAAAGAGCTGCGATATGCTACATGGCTCAACAGCTCCGTAATTATCAGCTCCAGCTCTTTAAAGTGTGTCCTGAAGGGTTTCAGGTGCTGTGTGAGGTGTTTGAAGCTTGCTGTTAACCCCCTCCTGAACTAATTACGTTTCTAGACTAGCTCTGCTACTCAGAGAAATCGCGACCTTGAGAATGTATTTATAAGTTTAGACCAGTGCAAAGTGTCTTTGCGTAGTGTAACTAAGTTTAGCAAGGCGCGATGAAGTGCCGATGTTTCCGTTCACATGTCTCAGTGGTTTCTAGTTCTGATTCGAATTGCCGTTACGTACTTTAAAACAACATTTAGAGTACCCAATAATTTTTTTCCCAATTAAGGGGCAATTTAGCTTGGTCAGGGAAGGTTCTTTTGTTTTTTCTGTCTCCGTATAGTTCAGGCAGTGTCCGAGTGGGCCCCCCGCCACCAACACCCGACTCCCTCCCTCCCCACCACCCTTCCTTTCCCTTCTGTTGGTGCAGAGGCGAGGGTATCTGGTCTCTCGAGCACAGTTTAGTGCTTGTACCATTTGTTTTTTGTGGAAATGTGTTGTGAATTGTTTTAATAATCAGAGTATCCAACCCCCACTCCCCGTACATTGGTACTGAGGGGAGGGTACACTGTTTCTCCAACACAAAATTAGTGTTTGTACCGTTTGGCCTTGTATATATTTTTTACTGTTTTAATAAAAAGATGTGGCCAATCCACCTAACCTGCACACCTTTGGGTTGTGGGGGTGAAACCCACGCAGGCATGGGGAGAATGTGCAAACTCCACACAGACAGTGACCTAGGGCTGGGATCGAACCCGGGTCCTCAGCGCTACATACTTAACTATCTCGCACAGTTACCCTCAGGCTACCTTTAAAATATGATGCTTTAAAAGTAGCATTTTGTGCCTGGATTAAAATGTATCTACTTGTTGCATTGCACCTGGTCCCAAAGCAGTTTGTTGGTGATGTGGCCGGGGAGGAGGGGGGGGGGGATTTATTTTATAAGTTCCCTTTAAAATAAAGTTGGGTTGACTTAAGTCTTAGCATTTGATACCAAGTCTGGATTTCTGTCTTTCTTTGAAGAAAGTAGCTAATTTGGGTATTCTCCCTTAAAAACGTGGGTTCTGTTCACCGCAACTGACTCTTATTCAGGAGAGGCAGAGGTTGAGATGAAAAAGTTGGCTGTCGTGGTGAATTTTAACATGTAACTAATAATAGTACTGTACAGGGCACAGGTAGAATTTATGAGGTGTGAATTCAGGTTGGCCTGCCAAGAAAAGGCACTCAGTCAATAAAACGTGTAATTAGAAGGTTACATTTCAATAACCGGGCAATAACTTTTGTGAACTTGGTTGATGTGAGGCATGATCTTGCTATTAGCGATGTTGAGAGCATTGTGTTGTGGATGTACACGTATTAGACATGGGCGTTGAGTTACATTTGAAAGCCTCGAAAGGCTGTTCTCCTCCAGAGGAAATTTATTCATTCACCCGTCTGCCCATCTGGCTGTGAAGGTTACTTTGATAGACCCGTTTTTACAACGAGCTGAATGAAGCAGTCTTCTGTGAAAGAGGCCTTTCACTTCCTCTCAAGGTCTTCCCAAGGAAGGCCAGGTTCCCGGAGGAAAAGAGCAGGCCCATTGCTCCATGTCAGCTGAGCGGCTTCTCATTGTAACAGAGCGTTGACTGGACGTGCTTCAGCTGAACAACCTTCAGGTGGCGAAGCCGATCTTCCAGCAAAAGAATAATCTCAACCTACAATAAACAGCTTTCTCAGAGGGAGGTGGCCACGGTCCCCCCCAAAACCTTTGCTTTCTTAAGCCGCATTTTCATCACTTGGGCTCTGTACACTCTCTAAGGTTTATGTATTTTTGACATAAAGATTCTAAATAATGGATCATTTTCGTCTGCATTTTAAGAGCATTTACACATGGGAGTAAATGTGAGCAGGAACGAAAGGACAGCTAAAGTAGTTTCCTTCCTGTTTTTAAAATTTGTTCATGGGACGTGGGCATTGCTGGTTTATCGCCCATCCCTCATTGCTGTTGAGAAGGTGGTGGGCTGTCTTCTAGGACCACTGCAGACCGTGTGGTCTAGGTGCACCTACAGGGCTGTTAGGGAGGGAGTTTCGGGATTTTGCCCCAGTGACAGTGAAGGAACGGCGATAGATTTTCAAGTCAGGATGGTGAGTGACTTGGCGGTTTCCATGCATCTGTTGTCCTCGCCCTTCTAGACGGTGGAGCTTGAAGGTTTGGAAGGTGCTACCTCCTCCATGTAGTGTGCTGTGTTCGCAAAGGTTGCTCATTATGCACAGTAAGGGCATGGGTGGGGGAAATTTGTGTTTTTTGAAGGCAGAATGAGTTACATGGGTTGAATAGTCCCTCTCATCTGAACGTATCTTTGTTAGTTTTGATCCCTATAATATGAATGCAGCGACCATTGCCAGTTATTGGGTAAAGGAAGATTATCAATAGGAATAGGAACAAAAGGCAGCCTGTAATTGCGAAGAGCATAAGAGGTGCACCACATTAAAACCACCTGTTGTGACAGACACAGTTACCTGGATATCACTAAAGAGCAGTGCCTGGTCAGATTGAGGTTAGGGTGTTGAAGACTGTCGGTGGCAATGAAAGTAACCACCTATCCTCACTTTTTATGCCATTGGGTCCTCCCAAGCATCCACTGGGAGATTCACTGGAATCGGCCACTGTGCCAATCTCTGCTGCACTAAGAAAGTGATTGACGATCACATGCACTCCCACGAAGATCACATGTACTCCTACATCAATGTTTATTCACCAGCAACAGTCACAGAGATTTTTTTTTAACCAGACTGCAGCCAGAAGGGTTTATATACCACCCATTCATTTTCTTTTACCCACCAACAAATAAATTCTACCATGTACTTAAATGGGAATATCGACACACAAATGGTGTGTGATCTTCGCCAAAAACATGTCCGCAGGCAGGACCCATAACACAATCGAATCCACAGGTCATCTCGAAGCAGAGGGATGACTGGCTGTCTGAGAATGTGAATGACATGGTTTGATCATGGCTGATGGCACCTCTGTGAAAGCCCTGCACTCCAGCACACAATGAGTTCAGGGCACCAACATTATGCTTCAGTAGGACTTCCAGTGGCGGCCATGTACTGATCGGTCACACACAGGGTAGCTCCGGCTTGGAGGCTCTGCTTTTGGCCCTTTCTGTCCTATTATGGGCTCTTTGGTTGGAAATTGTGTGAAATAAGTGTCGTGAATTGAATTATCCTCCGAGTTGCTGCACCCGGCAGAAATCCACTCGGCCACATGAGCCTGCTCCGCCATTCAATAGGATCATGGCTGATCTGAGTGTAACCTCTGCTCCATATTGCCATCCATAACCTTTAGCCCCCTTGCTTATATCTAACTCTTAAAAATATTTAAAGTATTTGAAGACTCTGGGCGGGATTCTCTCAGCCCAGGCCGGGCCGGAGAATCGCCGAGCCGGGTGCGAATGGCACGGCGCCAGTTGGGGGCCGCTCTATGCCCGGGATGGGCCGAGTGGACACTCAAAAAATCCGAGTCCCACCCGCGCCGTTCACACCTGCTCTTACCCGGTGGGACCTCGGCGTGCATGCATCCGGGGGCGGCCTGGTTGCGGAGGGGGAAGGGGAGGGGGGTCCGAACCCGAGGGGGTCCGACCTCGGGGGGGGCCCTCCGCTGTGGCCTGGCCGGCCTCTCTGGCTGGGGGCCTCTTTTGTTCTGCACCGGCCCCTATAGCCCTACGCCATGTTGTGTCGGGGCCGGCGTGGAGAAGGGAGACACTGCGCATGCGTGCATTGGCGCCGGTCGCACTGCGTATACGCAGACCCGTGGTGCCCATCTGACGCCGGGATCGGCAGCTGGAGCGGCTTGGGGCGGTCCAGTGCCGTGCTGGCCCCCTGTAGGGGTCAGAATCGCTGCTCCTGAGGGCATGTTGACGCTGTCGAGAAACACGACGGCGTTTATGACGGTGTCAACACTTAGCCTCAGGAACAGGGAATCCCGCCCTGTTTCTGCTGCCTTTTGAGGAAGGGAGTTCCAAAGACTCACAACCCTCTGAGAGAAACAATCCCCTGAGAGAAACAACCCTCTGAGAGAAACAATCCCCTGAGAGAAACAATCCCCTGATAGAAACAAACCCCTGAGAGAAACAATCCCCTGAGAGAAACAACCCCCTGAGAGAAACAACCCCCTGAGAGAAACAACCCCCTCAGAGAAACAACGCCCTCAGAGAAATACTTCCTTCTCGTCTGTCTTAGTTGAGCGACCCCTTATTTCCAAACATTGACTCTGAGTTCGAGAATCTTCCCAAAGAGGAAATATGCTCTCTATGTCCATCCTGTCAAGGCCCCTCACACCTGGCTTGGATGGAGACCAGCAGGATTGAGCCATTGAGACCTGGGTGAAAGGTGTGAGTGATGCATGATTGTCAGTGTTTGCTAAGAGTACTTCTCCAGTCTGGCTTTCAAATGGGCACATTGACGATCTGGGATCTGCTCACTGCTTTACCCGTTTGTTATGCCACAAAGTTGCATGATGTTCCCTTTGGTCCACTTTCAGAAACACATTTCTTTCACCACACATATTGACTACAAGGTATAGTAAAGTAGAATTTTTACTGAGCACACGAGGACTTGGAGTGAATAGGTCTTTACTCTTCTTCTTCTTCGCAGAACTCCAGCAGGCCCCCCCCACCAAGCCAAAGCACAGGGTGGAGATGCTGATCTCCATCCCACCCCTGCGAGCAATCAGTGAAGCGAAGACTAAGATATCTGTCCCGCACCCGCCTGCAGCTCCGGCTGGTCCGACACCCCGAATATAGCTTCCAGGGGACCAGGCTCCATATCTACATGCAAAACCCTGGAAATGATGCTGAAAACTGCCCGCCAAAACCATTCCAGCTTCAGGCAGGATCAAAACATACACGCATGATTCGCAGGCCCCCTCTCACATCACTCACAGACATCCTGCACCCCCTCAAACAGCTGGCTCTCCCTTGACTTTGTAAGGTGCACCCTAGACACCACCTTCAGCTGTATCAGCCCCAGCCTCGCACCCTCCATAGCACCTCACACCACAATCCCTCCGCCAGGGGCACCCCCCTACTCTTCCTCTCACTTAGCTTAAACCCCTCTCTGGACCCCTAATCGTTCTCTAAAATCCTCCCATAAATCGCCGGGAAGACCCCCTGCCGAATCCCAAGCCACCTGCATCCCCAAGTATCTGAAGTGAGATGTTGCCACATGGAATGGCAACCACCCCACCCACTCATCCCTGGAATGGAAACAACAAAGTACTCACTTTTCCCCAAATTCAGCTCATACCCTGAAAACATCCAAAATCTTTGAAGCAAACCCATGGGCCAGGATTCTCCGCGTCAAAATGGCGCTCGTCGAGGGGACGGAGAATTGGGCCTCAGACCCTTGATCGGGTCCGACGCCGGCACGCAATTCTCCGGCGACCGGAGAATCGGCGCCAGTCGCGCTCGCAAGTCCGAAGCGGCGCTGGTCGGAAGCCATTGAAAGAGGCCCCCGCTGCGATTCTCCGTGGTCAACCGGCTGAGTTCCCGCCGGTATGGTTCACGTATGGTTCCACCCGGCGGGAGCTCGACGTCGCGGCTGCGGTGGACGTCCTGGTGTGGGGCTAGGATCAGTCTCCGGGGTGGGGGTGGGGGGCCCTTCACGACGGCCAGGCCCGCGATCGGCGGGTGTGCGGGATCTGAGGGGGTCCTATCTTCTACCGCGCCGGTCCGCTGTGTGGTTCCGCCATGTTGTGCGGCGCCGGCACAGAAGCAGCCGCTGCGCACATGCGCGACCCGTGGCCAGCATTGCAGGGCCGCGTACGGCAGCTGGAGCAGCGTGGAGCACTCCGGCGCCATGCTGGCCCCCTGTGGGCTACAGTATCGCTGTTGACGCCAATGTGAAACACTCTGGTGCTTACGCCGCCGTCAACACTTAGCCGCGTTTTTAGAGAATCCCGACCATGTTGTTCCCCACTGAGGAGACCAGCTCCGAAATGTATAACAACAATCATCCGTGTACAAGGACACCCTATGTTCCTCCACTCTCCCCGCCCCCCCCCCTCACTATCCCCTTCCACAACTCTGAGCTCCTCAGCACAATGGCCAAGGGCTCTATCGGCAATGCAAACAGAAGGGGGGGGGGGTCATGGGGCACCCCTGCTTCATTTCCCGGTGCAAATACCCCAAATTGATATCATTCATGCGCACGCTAGCCATTGGTTCCTTATAAAGCAGCTGCACCCATGCCACAAACTTAGGCCCAATCCCAAACTTCTCCAACAGCGCCATCAGATAACACCACTCCACCCAATCAAACGCTTTCTCCGCATCTAGCGCTACCACCACCTCCAACTCCCTTCTCTCTGCCAGAGAAAGCATCACATTCAGCAGCCTCCTCACATTCGATGACAACTGTCTGCCCTTGACGAACCCCATCTGATCCTCCCCATCATTCTCGGAAGGCACACCTCCAACCTTAATGCCAGTATTGTTGCCAATATCTTGGCGTCCACATTCAGCAGAGATATCAGCCTGTACGACCCACACTCCACCGCGTCCTTATCCTTTTTAAGCAGCAACGAGATGGAGGCCTGTCCCATCGTTTTCGGCAAGGCGGGACTCTGGCATCCTGAGAGAGTGGCAGGCCCAGCAGAGTTGGTTTCGGATGATCGAGGCCTCAATGTTGGTGCTTTTGGCTCCTTCAAGGGCGTTGATGTTAAACTTTTTATAATTGTATTCCACTCTTCAAGGTGAACTGCTCTGCAAGCTCTGGGAAAGGTCATGTTGTTCTATTCCTGTCTGAATTCAGAAGTCCAGCTACCTGCATTGTTGCCAACTCATGCAGCCGAAACAGGAGCGTTTGGTGCAATCGGTGTGAGCTCCTGTGTTCCTGACTGCGGGATCCATCTCATGACGATGATAGATTCTGGTTGTTACCTGTTAATGGGGAGCTGATGGCGTAGTGGTATTGTCAGTGGATTAGTAATCCAGAGACCCAGGGTTCGAATCCCATCATGGCAGAGGATGAAATTTGAATTGAATAAAACTCTGAAATTAAAAGTCCAAAGATGACCATCAAACTTGTCAATTGTCATAAAGAGCCAGGGTGGGATTTTCCGTTAACCGACAGCGATTTTGTAATTGGCGATCGGGCAGAGAATCCCTTTTGACGCTGTAGTGCCTGTTTGACACAGGTTTTGCATGCTCCGCCCTCTCTGAAATGGCATCATCGCGGCGCGCGGCGCACGCCGTTGGTACAGCATCAGCGCGTCACCTGAAGGCCCTCACCCAATGCTCTGCCCCCGATGGGCCGAGGTCACGATGGTGCGGTTCATTCATGGTCTCAGCCGTGCGGGAACCCGGCATGGCAGCTGCGGACTGTGTCCAGCACTGCCACGGTCGTGCGGGAGCCGTGCTGCCGGCCGTGGGGGGGGCTTCCGCGAGGGCTGGGGAGGCTGGTCGGTGGTAGCCAGGGGGGCAATATCTGTCAGGTTGGGTCCGCGCATGACCGGCGCCATGTTTTACGGCGCAACTGCTGCAGGCCACGGACCCAGCCATTCTCCAGCCATCTATTTCGTGGAGGCTGGGAGTTTTACATGGTGCGGCTGCTAGCCCCTAACCGGTCACAGCGTCAGTGAGGAGCGGCCGACGATTTTCTCCACGTAAAGTGCCATAGGCCCTCCGCACATAGCCTCAGAATCGGAGAATCTGGCCCCCAATCTGGTTCACTAATGTCCTTTAGGGAAGGAAATCTGCCGTCCTTACCTAGTCTGGCCTAGATGTGACTCCAGATCCATAGCAATGTGGGTGACTCTTAAAATGCCCCCTCACTGGCAATTAGGGATGTGCAGTAAATGCTGACACAGCCTGCGTCCCCTGGTCCAAGAAAGAATAAAACAATGTTTGATCGAATAGGACTTATAGAATTGTTTATTTTCTTATCACACTTTACCTCAATCATACAATGTACACAACTGGTACCAAAGATTGCTTTACAAGGAATATAAAACTCTGAGATTTATACCGTTTGTTACAGATAATCTGGTTGCTCTTTTGCGATTAGACGCTTTACTGACCGAACCAGTTTGGATTCCATTGTTTTCTCCTTCAGATCTATTTGGATCTTGGCCGTGAAAGCTTGAGTGTCACAAGTTATTGTAGAGAAGGTTACTTCTAATCGGTCATGTGTGGCCGTTGGAAAGAACTTACTCATGTACATTATCTGATCTTAGTGAAAGCATTGGTTAAACATTACCCCAATTAAAGCAAATCACTGCCCTTTTTATTTCTCAGCCTTTGAATTTATGCTCAGCAACTGGACGGTGAGTCTGGGGGTGGGAGTGTGGTGGAGGGTGGCAGAGACTGGGGTGGTTGGCATGGGAGTATGGGGGAAGTATCAGACATGGTAGTGTGATCGCCTTGGTTACTGCTCCGCTTCCATTTTTCCACGCAAAATTTACTTCAGGCCTGGTAGTAGTGGCCACTCAGAGGATATGGAGACAGTTCAGGCAACATTTTATACAGGGAGACAATGTCAGCCCCAATCTGCAGAAGTCATCTCTTTGTGCCGGCAGGTTTGGACTCGTCATTTGGGGCATGGGGGAGGGAAGGGCTGGGGAGGTTTGGGGACATGTTTATAGAGGGGAAGTGTGCCAGTTTGAGGAGTTGTTGGTCAAATTCCAACTCCCAAAGACTAACGTACTTAGGTTTTTTCAGGTCTGTGATTTTTTGCGCAAGGAGATTCTTTCCTTTCCCTTGGCACCCTCACCCTCTCCATTAAATAGGGTGCTTTCGTCAGCGGCACGGTGGTGCAGTGGTTAACATTGCTGCCTCATGGCGCCAGGAAACCAGGTTCGACACCGGCTGCTGAATTCGCCGGCACCGGAGATTCGGCGGGGGCGAGAATCGCGCCGATCGCCCCCCCCCCCCCCCCCCGGCGATTCTCCGGCCCGCGATGGGCCGAAGTCCCGCTGCTGCTATGCCGGTCCCGCCGGCGTGAATTAAACCACCTCCCTTACCGGCGGGACCTGGCGGTGCGAGCAGGCTCCGGGGTACTGGGGGGGGGGGGCGCAGGACGATGTGACGCCTGGGGGGTGCCCCCACGGTGGCCTGGCCCGTGATCGGAGCCCACCGATCCGCAGGCATGGGGGCACTCTTTTACTACGCGTCGGCCGTGTAGGTCTCCGCGATGGCCGACGCGTAGGTGACCACCCCCTGCGCATGGGCGGGGATGACGTCAGCAGCCGCTGACGCTCCTGCGTATGCGCGGACTCCCACCAGCCGGCGGAGTCCCTTTGGCCCCAGCAGGCGGGGCGCCAACCACTCCGGCGCGGGCCTAGCCCCTAAAGGTGCGGGCTTGGCCCTGAAAGGTGCGGGCTTGGCCCCTAAAGGTGCGGAGGAATCTGCACCTTTGGGGCGGCCCGACGCCGGAGTGGTTCACGCCACTCCATCCCGCCGGGACTCCCCGCCCCACCGGGTAGGGAAGAATCCCGCCCATGATGTGGAGATGCCGGTGTTGGACTGGGCCGAACACAGTAAGAAGCCTTACAACACCAGATTAAAGTCCAACTGGTTTGTTTCAAATCACTAGCTTTTGTCCTCAGGTGAAGGAGCTGAGGAAGGAGCAGTGCTCCGAAAGTTAGTGATATGAAACAAACCTGTTGGACTTTAACCTGGTGTTGTAAGACTTCTTACTAAGTTAGGGGAGGGGACGGTATCGGATATTTATGGCCAGATCTTGTCAATGGAGCAAGCTCCGTTGGAAGAGGTTAAAAGGAAATGGGAGAGTGAGCTGGCTCCGGTTTTTGATGGGGCGGTGTGGAGTGCGCTCTTCACAGGGTCAACTCCACCTCCTCATGTGATAGGCTCAGCTTGATTCAGTGCAAGGTGATGCAGAGTACATATCTGACCAGGGTACGGGTGGGTGGTTTGTTTTTCGGAAGTGGAGGATAAGTGCAAGTGTTGATCTTCTTGGCCGGTGAATCAAACACACATGTTCTGGTTATGTCCTAAACTGGTAAGCATCAGGGTCTCCTTCTTCAATACCATGTCAGGGATTCTAGGGATTGAGCCGGAGCTAGAGACAGGGATGATGGTGAGTTCTCTTGCCTTCACCTCATTGGTAGCCCGGAGGCGAGTTCTGCTTGGCTGGAGGACTCTGGATTCACCAAGTGCTTCATCCTATTTGAATGACCTTATGGAATTTCTGGGGGCAAATTCTCCGTTTCTGAGAGTTAGGGCTGGATTCCCCAATTTTGAGGTTATGTCTGGAGAATGGGCGGGATTCGCCGGTCTCCGACCTCAAAATCGGCGTCCCAGTTGTGTGCGGCGTACTCAGCGATGATGCCGTTTTTCAGAGGGCGGGGCCTCTGAAAAACGGCGCCGCCCCCGATTTTGGCGTCAAGACTGATTCTCCGGCCAATCGCCGATTGCGATTTCAGCATCAGCAATCGGAGGATCCAGCCCGAAGTGTTGACGTCGACGCAGAATTTGTGGACTTGCTCGACAGCAAAACTGGTGATGAATCTGGATCGATTCAGCCACTGCGGAGGGGCTCGCACCGGCTCCACATGGAACACAATCGATTCCAATGGAAAACGGTGCAGGATTCGAAGGGTCTGTGATTGGCACTCGGGAGGCTGACAAGCTGCAGCCGCACATACACATTACACTCACCACCACACTCACCCCAGCCAGAAAGATGGCACTGGTTGTGCTGGAGCACACCCATGCAGCCGTGGGTCAGCTGGGGCCAGAGGGCACCCATGGGGTGGCCTGGGGGGACGCTTATATGACCCGTGGCCCTAAGTTCACAATGGGCTCTCAGCTGCATGACTGCCCTTCCGGCTGCAGCAATGGTGTTCCATGCCTGTCCATCACGACCCCACAGCCCACATCCTCACCTCCCCCCCGCTACTCCCCTCCGGCCCTGGCCAAAGTACCCCCACCCCCCCGCCAGGGGCACAACTGTGAGCGATGTTGGACACTTTCCGAACCCCCTCTCTTTCCCACAGCAGCCACGATGCCGGTTTCCCGAAAAGCACAAGTGAACCACCCTATGGGTCGGGAACTCGGCCCATCGGAGACGGAGCATCGTGGAGGCCCCGGAGAATACCAGGTTGGGCCCGCTAATGACAAGCAAATGGTGCTTACTGTGCGTGCGTTCCGGACCCCATTGACGCCACTGTCGAGGAGACGGAGAATTGCGATTTGGCGTCAAATCGGCAGCCGCCGCGATTTTAGCGTCGGACCCTATCCTCTGACCAATCGCAATGTCCGCATCAGCCAACAGAGAATCCCGCCCTTTGTACTTACTGAGAGAAAGTCAAGTATGTAATGAGTGCAATAAGTACAGAATGCTTCCACACGAGAAGGCAGCCTTTCATTTGTTATCTAGGGGAGCTGGTCATTCGGGACCTAACGGCCATGCCTGGGAGACCTTGCCAGCGCTTCTTTTAATACTGGTTTCCACAAATGTGGACCAGGCATAAAGGGGGGGGATCTCCCAGGCCATTAGAGACCCCCGGGTGGTCGGGGACAGGGCACGGCGGCACCCTGCACTCCCTCTGGCACCTAGACACGCTGGCACCCTGGTAGTGCCACTCTGGCACTGACAGGGTGGCACAGCCAGGGTGCCAGGCTGGTCTTATCAGGTGGAAAGGAGATGAGGGGGGGTGTTCTCGGGGAATTCCCCAAGTTTGGGTGGAGGAAGGGTCGAAAATGGGGGGGTGGGGGGGGTGGAGGAAATTGGGGCAGCCAGACAATGTGGCAAGGAGCCTTTCCTGCTTGGCTCGCCAACAGGAAATGACTGAAGTGTGGCCTCGGTGGAGAGAAACTATCCAAGGGCAAGAAAAAAGGAAAGTGCCGTTCAATAGCAAGGTTTTTTGGGGGGCTTCACGGTGGCTCAGGAGGTGGCACAGCGGCACAGAGGCTAGCACTGCTGCCTCACAGCGCCAGGGACCCGGGTTCAATTCCGGCCTTGGGTGACTGTTTGTGTGGAGTTTGCACATTCTCCCCTTGTCTACGCGGGTTTCCTCCGGGTGCTCCGGTTTCCTCCCATAGTCCAAAGATGTGCAGATTAGGTGGATTGGCCATGCTAAATTGCCCCTTAGTGTCCAAAGTGGTGCAGGTTAGGTGAGGTGATGGGGTTACGGAGATAGGGTGGGTGAAAAGGCCTGGGCATGGTGTACTTTCAGAGGGTGGTTGCAGCCTTGCTGGGCCGAATGGCCTCCTTCTGCAGTAGGAATTCTGTATTTCTATGGGGTTTTCTTAGTGCTGAAGCCGGCGCGAATCTCCCCTATAAAGATCCCAAAATCAGGCAGATTCTTTCCCATTGAATCGCGCCCAACATCTGCAATATAAAGCTAGCCTCAGTGATGCAAAGATCATCGATTGCTGACTCGATGGGCCGAATGGCCTCCTTCTGCACTGTAAATTCTATGAAATTCTATGCTGTGAAAACCCATCTGCTTCACTAACGGGGAAGGAAATCTGCCATCCTTACCCACAGTAATGTGATCGACCTCCCCACGTCTGCGTGGGTTTCACCCCCACAATCTAACCATGTGCAGGGAAGGTGGATTGGCCACGCTAAATTGCCCCTTAATTGGAAAAAATAGAATTGGGTACTCTAAATTTATTTTTATAAAGAAATGTTGCGACACTGAACTGCTCTCTGAAAGTGCTGAGCAAGGAGCTCAGTTCAGGGGCATCTAGAGATGGACAACACATGCTGACCTTGCCAGCAACACCCACGACCCATGAAAGAATAAAGAAAAAAGAAAGTCCCGCTGTTTCGCTCTCGGATGAAGCTTGCATTTTACTCCATTTTACTCCACCCACTCCATTCCCACTTAACTGACGGGGCTAAAATCAGGGCCTTCAGCGGAGTTGTTGAGTTTGGATCACACGGAATCAAACTTTGTCAAGGACCCACCAAAGCTGACATTGGTATGTATTTGTGGAAGGGAGGGATAGGAATGTGCGCACAGTGCTGCAGAAGTATGTCATCGACCATCTGCTCAGTCAGGAACCACAATTGGCGTCAACTCTGCGGCCCTCAGGTCCTTGTCCCAGGCGAAAGAAGTGGGTGGTTAGCAACAGTCAGCTTTGCGAGCAGAAAAATGGGGCAGAAGCTAAATAAAAGGGATATTGTGTTCCTTTAAAAAAAATAAATTTAGAGTACCCAATTCATTTTTTCCAATTAAGGGGCAATTTAGCGTGCCCAATCCACCTAGCCTGCACATCTTTGGGTCGTGGGGGTGAAATCCACGCAAACACAGGGAGAATGTGCAAACTCCACCCAGAGCTGCGATCAAACCTGGGACCACGGCGCCGTGAAGCTCCAATGCTAACCACTGCGCCACCGTGCTGCCCGGGATATTGTATTCTTACTGACTATTCTACGAGAGCAGGGATGGTGCTGGCGCGTTGATGGGTTGTCAGATGTTTTCCCAAGCATGGTGCTCATTCCGCCCAGCTGTAGCCTGCCGGTTGAGAAGCGTTCATTTGAATTGTTAATCTCTGTGCCGTCAGGAGTGAATCAGTTTTGTTTCAGAGTCAGACGATAGTCTGATCCTGTGAATTCAAAGGGTGGGGGGGGGGAAGAAATATCAAAGTATCTGGTTGTTCGCATTTGAATAAAAGCAGAGGAGTTTGTTTTTGGACGATTTCAAGTCAAGCGGAAATGAGAAAAAGACAACAGTCTGACTTGAAAGACCATGCTGTGAATGCTACAACAGTCCAGATAGTTAACTGTGCAGCAACATTTACAGTTCAGGTTAAGACTGGAGATGGAGTAAATTAACCATTGACCACAACAAGTTAAAATGCCTTTTTCCCCGCATTTCTCGCTGCAGATTGCAGCTCCGAACTTGGTGTGAATCTCTTCACTTCTCTGTCTATTCTCACACAAACCACTTGCCGTGGGAGACACAGTGTGGTGGTATGTATTAGGGGTAATACGGTACACCACGTGTCGACAGGCTATTGGTGGAGGGATGCCAGGTCCTGATAGGATCTGCCACCTACTGGACTCCACCCAGAAATGCCGGTATAAGAACGCAGTTTTTCCCTCCATTTCCCTCAGCAGTTGTATTCTGTAACCACGCTGCTGGGGATAAAGTTCTGCTTAATAAAGCCTTCAATTGACATTCCCTCAACCTGCCTCGCGTCATATTGACGGTGCTACACACAGCCACACTAAAGCTGATGCAATTTATTGGGGAACATTTTAGTCTTAACTCACCACTGGGGATACCAGGGGATGAGGTAAAACGTTGATATTACACCGACCCAATATTACTCGTTAACTTCGATGGGCTGTGCGTAATACCAACATTTTACCCAATCCTGCCAGTTTCCCGACTGGTGGGACAGATTAAAATACTTCACGTTCAGCAGGGTGTAAAACCGGTGTTCCACCTGATTCGATGGGTTTCTCACCTTGAGAGGTTCGGTTAAAACTGCCCCAATATGGATTTGGTGCTGTCCTCCTGTCTGTTCCTGCTAGCATGAGGCGTGAGACATTTTAAGGCTCCAGCACTTACAGATGACACAGGTGAGACGTGTGTGCAAAGCACAAAGAAAGTGAAGCAATCCAGGCTGCCAGTAGGCCAGGCTTTTCTGCAGGCCCGTGTTTGCTGGGTTTGTCAGCAGCTTTCAGTGGTGGGTGCACGGAGCCTTCTAATAAATGTACGATCCTGATTTGCACATTTAACTAGCCTCATCCGGACTGTTCCAGGCAGGCCGCCTGCCCATTGCAGCAGCTCAGCTTTCGCATCAATGATGGCTGAGATGCCCATCCTGATTGCCAGTTTCCGCCCCCCCCCCCCCCCCTCCTTTTTACAGGTGTAAAATCACCTCAACATACCCGTTCCCTCCATTTCACCCCTCAGGCAGACCCTTGGGAGGAAGGATGGTTCTTTCCACTCTGGTGTGATGGGTCCTGAGATGGCTGATAAGTCAAAGGCGGGATCTGCACCCTCTGCCACTACCTGGGGCAGAGGTAGTGCTTGAAGTTTTGGGTAGATGAGTTGCTCAGAGGTTTGGGCAGTCTCTCCGATGCCTCAACTTTGCCTCATGCAAGGGGTGGCACGGTGGCGCAGTGGGTTAGCTCTGCTGCCTCACACGCCGAGGTCCCAGGTTCGATCCCGGCTCTGGGTCACTGTCCGTGTGGAGTTTGCACATTCTCCCTGTCTTTTCGTGGGTGTCGCCCCCACAACCCAAAGATGTGCAGGCTAGGTGGATTGGCCACACTAAGTTGCCCCTTAATTGGAAAAAAAGTGAATTGGGTTCTCTAAATTAAAAAAAAAACCTTGCCTCATGCTCCCGATGAAGTTTCTCGATGTGCTTGCAGCCTTCTTGGTTGGAACCTTTTTGGTTTGGTCCCAAGCCAGGGCCTCCCTTGAGTGGGCAAGAATGTTTGACCTCTGCTGGGAGGCGCTGTGGGCATTACTCGTGACCTTCCTGCAAATGTCATGCTGCGACGGAGCCCTGAGTGAAGTTGTTTCTTTGGGAGTCCGGTGTGAGGCCTACGAATGGCATGTCCCGTCTGTTTGAGCTAGTTAAGTGATTAGAGCCTCCATGATGGGCAAGTTGCCTTGGGAGAGGACACTGCTGTTGGACCACATTACTGGCCACTAGATTTGAGGAATCTTGCAAGGACACTGCTGATGATACTTCTCCAGAGCTTTGAGCTGCCTGCTGGAGCTTGTCCAAGCCTCTGAAGCACATCGGAGTGTGGGGATCACAACTGCCTGGTAAACCATGACCTTAGTTTCGGGTTTGAGATCTTGGTCCTCAGATGCTCTCAATCCTCAGTTGGCCGAAGGCTGAGCAAACACATTGGAGACGATGAATTTTGTTGTCCATGTCTTGTCTTCGTCGAGAGGAGGCTCCCAAATTAAGTAAATAATCCACATTTTCCAAGATCTTACCATTGATTTTAATCGATATGGGAAGGAGTATTGCTGTGGGAGTTGGTTGGAAGAGGACCTTAGTTTTATGAGTGTTTAATGAAAGGCCCATTTTCTCATGTGTTTTGGAGGAGGAATCGACAACACCCAGATCCTGAGTGAGGGCGCACACAAGTGTCATCTGCATTCCGAAGCTCTGTGACATGAAGTCGGAGTGATTTTGGTTTTAGGTTGAACGTTTTTCCACCTATTCTGCAGATCATCGCTACGCCTTTGAGTAATTTGCTGGAGTTGAGGTGCCGTATTTCAGCAAGGAAGATGGAGAAGCCTTTTCGAAACCCCAATCTTCACTGAGAAGGGGTCTGCGGCTGTTCCACTGGCGAGGATCATGGCTTTCATGGTATTGCGATATAGAGAGAGGATGGCGATAAAGACATTGGTGCCAATTCTTGCAGTTTTCATGAATATTCTGTGCAGTGAAAGTCATGGCCGGGGTTTTCTGGTTGCACCAACCCCGAGACATGGGGCGGAATGGGGCTATGTCCCCACGCGCGCGAGAAAAGCGTCGCGAATCACTCTGGACTTTCGTGGAGGAAGTCCAGACTGATTCTCCGTTTTGAAGGGGGCCAGCAGGGCCCCGGAGTGCTCCTAGCAGCTCCGGCTGCCGATACGGGGCCCTGCACTTCCGGCCGTGGGTCCGCGCATGAATGCAGCGGTCACCCATGGCCACGGCCCCGCGCAACATGGCGGACCCAAACGCCGGGCCAGCCCCAACAATATCAGTGGCGCCCGATCACGAGCCTGGCTGTCCTGGAACACCCCCCCCCCCCCCCCCCCCCCCCCCCCCCCCCCCCCCCCCCCCCCCCCCCCCCGCCGGCCACTCGAGGTCAGCGGACCTTTCAATGGTGCGTGAAATTTTCCGTCCCGCCTGCGATGATTTCCGCAGTGGCAGGAGCAGAACATTTTTACCCCCATGCGCCAATTCCTTTTTCCAATTAAGGGGCAATTTAGCGTGGCCAATCCACCTAGCCTGCACACCTTTGGGTTGTGGGGGCGAAACCCACACAAACACGGGGAGAATGTGCAAACTCCACACAGACAGTGACCCAGAGCTGCGATCGAACCTGGCACCTTGGCACCACCGTGCTGCCCTCATGTGACCATAAGTACTGACTGACCTGCTTAATGTTGGCAGGACTTTTAAGAATTCAGTATCTTACCTTCTTTATAAACTTGCTTCAGCTAACGAAAACCTCTGTGGAATTTTGTATCGAATGTGTGATCATGATCTGCCCGGAAGAATTTTCTGTGGCTCTTGCTTTAAAACTATTAGCAAAGTAGACAGTCTGCCCTCCATTGGGTTACACTGACTCAATGGTCATTGTTTTGACTCAAATTGAAGCTAACTTGGTTTTGTCGTGAATTTTCAATCTTCTCAATAGCTTCTGAAATTGATATTCTAACATTCTTGCTTTAGAATTTGCATAAATTAATTTATGGTCTTTTTCTTTATTTTATTAAAATTCAATTGTATACTTTCAAATGCCACAAGATAACTTGAATCAAAGTCAATGTATGATTTCCCAGAGCCTGAGTGAATCTGTGTCGATGAATGACTGAGCATGAGTGACGTCTTGTGCATTGTCAGTGGCGCCGCCTTGTATAAGGACCGCTCCCCTTTCTGTTGATTGGAGAAGGTTGTGTGTGTGTGTGTGTGGGTAGACGGATTGGCCGAGCTAAATTGCCCCTTAATTGGAAAAAAAATTGGGTACTTTAAATTTATATTAAAAAAGAATTTCTAATTAAGGGGCAATTTAGCGTGGCCAATCCACCTATCTTGCACATCTTTGGGTTGTGGGGGTGAGACCCACACATACACGGGGAGAATGTGCAAACTCAATGCGGACAGTGACTCGGGGCCGGGATTGAAGCTGAGTCCTCAGTGCCGTGAGGCAGCAGTGCTAACCACTGTGCCGCCTGCAGGATTGCGATATGATAGGCTCTGAAATGAGATGATTCATATGAGACTGCTTCAACAGAGCTATGGTAATAAATGTATCAGCGCATGTATTAAAATACCAGAGAAGGAAACAACTTGCATTCATATGGCCCCTCTTA